>NC_057805.1:417798283-417950643 GCF_018294505.1 Triticum aestivum | reverse complement strand
GCTAAGCGTCCGTCCGACACACGCGACCACCATGACACGACCCTGGTCTGCCTGGTGCGCCTACATTTGAGAATGCAAACGAATCTTCTTTCATTTGCAAACGAATCTGTATGTATTACCATGCCTGTGTTTTCCTTGCGAATAATTAGTCATTCGAAACGAGTACTATAAATTAATTAATGAGGAGTTATTTGAAAAAAAATCAAAACGGTATCCACGGTATCCATGCTAACGTGGATTAGAGTGTGTGTCACATAATTAGTTATTTGAATTAGAGTGTGTGTCACATGACGATCCCCAATTCTAACGTGGATTTCGCATTTCACTGTATCCATGCTACTTTTTTAATACAAATTCATATGTATATGATGAACACCATGGTAATGAGAAAACTTTTGGATGGATTCAAACATATGACCTACAAAATAGCACAACAAATCGAGTCAATGCCAACTTTTCGAAACCTAGTATGGCACGAATTTGAAATAATTACCCATATACATGGTCCTTAGTTCAAATCTTACAATGTACACCGAATTGAAACATCGATATTAAGTCTCGTACTATCTACATTCAAATGTTGTTTTTAGCCCCACCCCCTCGGCACACACGCTACATACTTCCTTTATCGGTCAATATTCCTCTCCTAACCACCTTAGGAAGCTATCGGTTTCCAACACACGTTCATTCTTTCTCTCCATGTTTCGGTCTCTAACTCTCTCAACTACACAACCCCCTTTTTCCACCTTGTTACCAAATGTATTTACCTCACAGACCCGCCATTGCACCCCATGTCGAGCTCTCTCTCTCTCTCTCCCTCCCACCCTCTTGCGCTAGATACATGCATTGCCTATCTAGCCCCCAACCTCTCGTGCGCACGCATGCACGTTGTCTATCTAGGTCACTCCCTCGAGACTGTCTCACTCTTTCTTCCACACGGCGGGCCACACTCGCTCAATCTCGCTCTCTTTATCTGAGTCTCGATTAACCTCGTTTTCTTCACCCACAAATGATATATCTCCCTGTTCGGGCCTCGATCGACACACTCTATACTCTCTCACACAGATTGTCTATCTAGGTCAGTCCATACAAGCTGCCCCACTCTTTCGACCTCATGACGGGCCATGCTTGCTCAATCTCTCTCTATCTCTCTCTCTCTCTCTCTCTTTGTATGTCTCGATTGACCTTGCTCTTTCTCGGACACAAACGATATATCTCCATGTTTGAGCCCAATTCGACATATTCATATTGTATACTCTCTCATGCACATTGTCTATCTAGGTCACTCTCCCCAACCCATCTCACTCATTCGATCGCACGACGACCCACACTCGCTCAATCTCTCTCCCTTTATATATGTAATCAATTGACCTTGCTTCCTCCCTCGCATAAAATATATCTACATGTATGTGACTGGATCATCTCTCAAGCTCTATCTTACAGCCCTCACCTTGCCAAAAGCTCAATCGGACAATATATCTCCAGAGCATATATATCTGTTCAATGAATGTCGGACCACATTCACTTTGTCTCTCTATCTATATGTCTCTCGATTGACCTCGCTTTCTCACGCCGTATCTTCCAGACATTGAAGCTACCTCTCCATCCCTCACAAAGCCGGAGCTATTTACATTGCACGGGGGACTCCGACCTTGGATTATTTGTGTAGGCATTTATTCCAGCGGGTTTAGATTATATTTTCATAGCATTTGGCCCACAACTACTCCAAACACCGTTGCAACCACCGCACCTCCCCCAGATGATTTTCCTCTAGCTCGGTCATCGCTCTCTCGCACGTCCTTTCTCGCCTTCAACATCGCACCATGGTATTATTGCAAAAAACTCTGTTGTTCTCTTTAATTATTATAAATAAGCTACCAAACTACATACCGATAGTCCACTTGGAATGGAACAAATTTCGACCCACAAATTGAAGTGCTACAAACTACACACCGAGGGGCCCACCTGTCATGAAACAAATTGGACCCATATACAAATGAAAAAATAAAGGACGAGGATCGAACATGCGACCAGGGCCTTCAAGCCGCACGTCAATAGGCAACATCCGTAGAATAGCAATGTTTGTTGTACCCCCCCCCTTTGTTCATATAATGTTTTTATATTACCACAACCTATTTAATAGATAACATGTAATATTATTTTTGGTAGATTGGTGGGACCGGCTCGTTAGCACGTACTATTCGCCTTCACTTACTGGTGGGTTCCATGTGTGCTCTCTTTCTCCTCCCCTTCTGCGTTTAGACGCACGGTCAACACGAAGAACTCGCGGGCGATTTTGCCGTTGACCATAGCTGGACGCATTCACAAGTTACGGCACCAGTTTCACGTACTAGTAGCACTAGTCAATGTGTACGTGCAATGCACTTTAATTTGGAAGTATATTAAGTGCATGTGGATATTAAGTAGGATATTATTTGTCTGTTATTATGTGATTAGCACTATTTTTGGCATGAAATTAACTGCGCGCTAAACGTGTTGAGCGCTCGACATTGAAGCAGTCTTGGTCGTTGGATGAGAAGGAATACATGTGGCTTGATGACATTTTATATTTAGTTTGATATGGCTCTAGTAGAACATTCAATCGATCAAACTATAGATTTCATTCAGTCTGACTCCGACTTTACATTCATACGAGGATCGATCTAAAATAAACGGAAATGATAAACGTTTGGATTTTAAGCATGGCAATCCAAACATTTTTCATGGCAAATTCGGATTACGCGGCGGCGGCGGGGGCGTCTTGCAGTGGGAAGCGGCTCCTGTGCCATGCTTTGTGTGTCGTTGGGCCACTAACCGACGGAGACGGCGGCGTCTTGCGCCGTTGTTGGCATACTCCTGGACGTTGGCCCTAGCTTCAAGGAAGGCCACAATGTTCTGGAGTTCGGTCTCCAGGAGCGAGTCAACTGGCGGGAGGAGGCGACTGGCGTTGGTGCAAGGAAGCGGTCGAGGGCGGCATTCCATGCCGCTGAGGGGGGCACTAGCACCCGCGCGGGGACAGGCGCTGGCAACGACGTGGTGGAGACATTCGTGTGCACGGGCACCGGCACGGGTGCGCATGTCAGTGCACGCACAGGCGCTTGCGCTGGCAGGTGCACGGGCACCGGCACGGGTGTGCGCGTCAGTGCACGCGCAGGCGCATGCGCGGGCAGGTGCACGGGCACGTGAAAGTCGGCGAGGACCTCGTGGAACCCTCTGGCATCAAGCTCGGCGACAATGTGCGACTCCCAGCCCATCAATGGCACGGGGATGGGCGCTGGCGCAGTCGGGGCGACGGGAGCCGGAACGGGAGCAGGGACAGGCGCGGCGTCTTCCCGCAAGGCCGGTTCAAGCTCGTCCCAAAGCGCCTTATGTTCTTGAGACTCCGGCTGGGTGTCTTCCTCAGGAAACTGGAAGACTAAGGGCAGACCATCGTGATGCGGCATGGAATACGTTTAGGCCAGGCTGGTTGGAGGTAGACGACAGGAGAATCGGAGAGGAAGAGAGAAGATTGTACCGATACCGGGTTTGCGGGGTTGATTTTAAACTGCGGCACCGGCGACATTAAAAGTGGGAGCAGTTGGGACGAAGGTGGGCGGCAGAGCCTGGTCAAAGGGCTCGCCTCCCGGTGATCCAGGATTCGAAACAATATCATAACCTGCATCATGCAATAAATTTTCAAGCCATACATATGTCCTGTTGTATTTCTTAAGAAAGGATTTGGTCAAACATTTTGCTTAGTTAGACTTCAGACAAGTTATATATGCAGAGTAAAAGGATAATCCCTCCGTACCAGTGCATTGCCTGATATATTAACTCAAGTACTAGGCACAAACAAATGGGCTCAATTCTGTGCTCATCCTGGTGTAGTAGTAGTAGTAGTACTAGGCAATGCAGTTGACGGGTGACCTTGACGAGCGGCGACCGAGGGAATTGAACCGTGCTCGGCACGGTAGGTAACGTTGTCTAGTTACTAAAGCATCCCTCCATTGTTCATCGGTAGTCATTATGGACCGGGGACATGAGGGGAATTTCCTAGGGCTGGAATTCTGGCCGCCAGATATTTCGACTTGAAACGCTGAGGCTCGACTGGTTGGGGTTGCCTAATGTGCGTACCACGCACGCCACCGAAGGACACGAGCCCGGTTTTTTTTAGGATCAACACGAGCCAAGGTCTGGCTGGTACGCCGTTGGGTCCTACCATTCGAGAATACGAAAGGAACCTTTTAAATTGCCGAACGAATCTATGTGTATTACAATACCCGTATTTTCCTTGCAAATACTAATCTCAACGTGGTAATTGATTTATGACGAGTTGTTGAATTAGAGTGAGTTTGTGATATAGTGATCTCAACGTGGATTTCACATTTCATGGTATCCCTAGTAAGTTTTCCAATGCAAATTCAAATTTAAAAGATGAACAATATGGAGGTGAGAAAACTTTGTATGTATCAAGCATATGACCACACACACACACACAGAGACACACACGCACGAACACAACAACAATCCAATAAGTATAGTGCATCTATTTTTCCAAACCATGCATGTATGACACGAATTCAAAAATACTCCTTCTATTCCTAAATATTAGTCTTTTAGAGAGTTCAACAAGTGACTACATACGGAGCAAAATGAGTGAATCTAGACTCTAAAATATGTCTATATACATCCGTATGTGCCAGTCCATTTGAAGCCTCTAAAAAGACTAATATTTAGGAACGAAGGGAGTAAAATGTAAGACATCCATGGTCCTCAGTTCAATATTTAAAATGAACATGAAACTGAAACATGAATATTAAGTCTAGTACTACAGTACATGCAAATGTTGTGTTTAGGCGGAGCTATGATTGTCGGGGGTCAACCCCTCGACCTTAGATAAAATTGTGGAGCTCTGTTTAGGGTTGTTTAGATTATATTTGTCCCCACCCTCCCAACCACCGATTGGTTGTGCACCCCCCACCCCTCCTCCCCGGGAGAATATCATGTGCCCCCATACCTTAGATGCTATATGCCGATACGAGTTGCTTGGAGCTTGTAGATCTGAGATATAGCAGCTCACATGATGTGTCTTAATATTTTTGCAGGAAACCTTGATGAGTTTGAGAATTGCACACAATTTGTACAAAAACTACTTAGATGCCCTTTGATCCCATATCCAACGACCTCGAAGCTCGTATCACCGTAGCATCTAAGATGAAGGAGGACATCATATTCTCCTGTATGTAAGAATATCATGTGCTACCACACCTTAGATGCTTTGGTGATACAAGCTCTTCGGAGGCGTTGGATTTGTGACCCAACACCTCCTCGGTGGTTCAAATGGTTTTTTGCAGAAAAGCCCCAAAAGAGTTCGGCCACTGCTTACAAGCACAAAGACTGCTCAGATGCCATTGGATCTCAGATCAAACGACCTCCAAGCTCGTATCACCGTAGCATCCAAGCTGCGATAGCACCTTATGTTTTCTCGCACGGGAGAGTATGAGGTGCTCCCGCACCGTAGATTCTATGGTGATACGAGTTCACTGAGATCTAACGGCCCACAGTAGGAGGTTTGAATGTTTTTGCAATATACGGCTGATAGAGTTTGGGAAATGCGCAGAAAGTACAAGTACTACGCATGTGCCATCTGATCACTGATCATACGACCTAGATGCTCATATCACCGTAGCGGGTAATTAAGCTACGGGGAGCACCTAATATGAGCAACGGGGAGCCGTTGGATCGAAGATGCAGCGGCACACACGAGGCCTGAATGTTTTATTTGCAAAAAAAACCTTTGGAGAGTTTGGAAATTGCGCATAATTACAAAGACTACTCCCAAGCCATTGGATCTCACTTCCAACGGTGTAAAAACTCGTATCACCATAGTATCTAAGCTGCGGGGTGGATGTGATATTCTATGCCGCTGTCATTTTTGTTCGTAAACTTGCAAAATACGTGTAACTCGTGTCGTTACTTGTCTAACCGCGCAAAGTGTTTGTTCAAAAAAACCATCCTACACTGAAATATCGGAACAACACACGGGGGTCCCACTTGTCATTAATCAAATTTGGACCTAAAACTAACAAATCTGAAAGACGAGATTCGAACTGGCAACCTGGACTACAAAGCGTAAGTCGATAGCCTGAAAAAACAACGGTTGTTGGCTTTGTCCCATAACTTGATTTTATATAGTACTTGCGTTGAGTAGAGTAGAGGGAGTGCCTCGTCAACACATGCATGACCGTTGTCTCACTTACTGGTGGGTCCCAGGTCTGCGATCTCAATCTCTCTTCTCTCCATCGTCTAACCTTTGCACGGGCACACACGAAGAGCGGCGCTAGCTTGCCGTGGTGTTATTACAACTAAAAAAAGCTTGGAAAATAGAAGAATCGCCTAGAACAAGAGACGTTGTGGCTGGTCGAGACGGAGCTAACCACATCTATCCTCCGTGCCACGTTTGCATGATGAAGCTGTGTGGCTAGTGGGGTGTTTTCGACCGACTGGCTGGGTCCCGAGGTCGAACCATAGGTACTACGTCTGATACAGTATATTTTTACACGCACATTTTTCCTCCGTGCCGAGACGTGGCACACCCTACCGCGCGGTTTTCGGGGTCCTCCCGGGTGGTGCACGCATATATTCTTCCTGACGTGGGACGCCCTACCGCGCGTTTTCTGGGTCCTCCTCGGTCGTAGCGCCGAAGCAAGTAAATGAGTCGTCAAATCACGAAAGACCACCTTTCCCGCCGAGTACATCAGTGAAGCACGGTGGCTAGCTAGTTGGGCTAGTTCGACCGATTAGCTAGGCCGCCGCCACATTTGTTTTTTCACCCCTTTTTTTATCTACTTGCCGGCAGGTAAATTTAAATATCCACCGCGGCGTTGCTCTGGTGTTTGGGTGCGGCAGGATTTTTAATTTTTTGATTGACGGGAGCAGGCGCGGCAGGATTTTTAATTTTTTGATTGACGGGAGCAGGCGCGGCAGCAATTAGTCACGATGACTCCGCCTGTAAAAACCCACTGCTCCCTGATGTGAGAAGTCGTCGACTGGTGTTTTACCGTGGTGAAAACCAAAAGATTCCCCCCTCGGCTGGCTCCTCCCTTCCCGTAGATTGCATTGCCTTTCAGCCGTTTCGCCCCCTTTGCTTCCTCTCCCCATTGCTTCTACCTGGTGCCATGGCGGCGCAGCAGATCACGGAGTCCGAGGTGAGGCGCCTGACACAGGAGCTCCATGCCAAGGATGCGGAGCTCAGGGCCAAGGACGTGGAGCTCCGTGAGCTCAAGGAGGAGAGGAGTGCCATGCTCCTCCGTTATGTGCGGGAGTTCACGGAGCTTCAAAAGCGGCAGGCGTCCACCACAAAGATGCTCGAGGCGTCGGCGGCGTTGCTGCAGAAAGCGGGAGATACGATAGGCCGTCAGGGGAGCCGGCTGGAGCGCGAGCGGGCCGATCGTGACGAGGTCCAGGATCGCCTCAGCCACTTGGTGAACCAAGTTGCCACGCACGTGTTGCGGCTGCGCGATGCCTACCGTCGTGCCAGCGCGACGATGCCGGCCGTCGGGCTAAACCCGTTCGACCACCCGGTCGACTTCAACGAGCTGCGGCTTCCTGACCTGGTCTCCTTCTTCACCTATATCTCCGAGGAGCTGAGCCGTCTCCGCGCGATGGTGGGGGCTGAGCTGGACAAGGAGGGGTTGCGGGCTGCCGTCGCCGTTGCCGGGCGAATCCTTTCAGGGCTCCGTCACCGGAATCCATTCGTGCCATTGGACGCCGTCTTTGACGAGCTGGCTCCCGTCGACCGGGAGCGGGCTCTGCGGGCGGTTGCACCCTGCATCACCAACGTCGTGCGCCTCGAGAAGCAGAGGGACTTCGGTGGTGTTTAGGCGCCCTCTGCATGGGCATGTCCATGTCTCGGCGCAACATGACCGTTGGATCAAACTCAGACGGTGCAGATCAGTCACTGTAGCACAAAGCGTGTGGGTGTGTTTGGTTGCATTCTCATCTCAATATAGTTGTTTCCTCTTCGTGTATTTTTGTCAACCTACTAGTGTGGACTCATGCACCCTTCATGCACTCTGCCAAACACCCAAAAGTGGGTCGAGAAGGGAACTTTTGCTCCCATCCCGTGCACCCTTCATACACCCTGCCTAACACTATTCGTGCTTCATATGGTTCATGTTTCGTGGAGTACTGTAGCACCGTACTCTCCGTGCGCTGTGGACCTAGTTCTGTTAACATTGATCTCACCGTTCATTCTCGACCGGACAGTCGAAAAAGCGGTACTATGTTACATATAGGAGTAGTTGACATGCGCACAACATCATTTGTTATCGTCATATCTTACTACACTAGCAACAAGATTGTGTAGTACTGACGTATGAACCACTGCACATGCCTAGTAGTAGGAGCACTGTGTATGTTCAAGTGGCTGCCGTGTTTCGCACTCCTCCGTCGTAAGAGTGGAAACGCTTGCTGTAATCATTTTTTTCTTCAGAAAAACAGTGGACACGCTCTACCGTGCGGATCCTCCTCCAGCCATGCACTAAATTACTCACTTTCGCCGACGTGTGGGACAGCCAGCACCTGGGTCCACCAGCCATGCACTAAATTACTCCGTAGTAGAGTGACGGTAGACTACCCCGATCGAAGCGCCGCAGTAATGCCCAATGAGCCGTCAAATCACAAAACCCCCTCCTTTCCAGCAGTAAGTTGGACGGACGAAGCAACCATCATTTCACTCTTCTCTCTCAGCTTCCTCTCTTGAAGAAAACCCCACTCGCTTCGCTTCTCCCTCATCTCGTTCCTCCTTTCACTCTTCTCTCTCAGCTTCCTCTCTTGGATGGACGCTGGAGCACCGGCCGACGTGATGTCTATGGCTCTGGCCAAAACCGTCGAGGCTCATGGTACGAAGAAGCGCAAGCACCCCGCCGAGACTACCGCAGACAAGCTCAAAGCCATCGCCCTGTCCAAGCCCCCCTCTCCGGGATCCCTCATTAAGCAAGTCCAGGTAATGTCTCTTGTTGACGATCTTTTTCTCGATCTTGATCGTGTTTTTTCATCTAACACGCAGTACTAGTACTAGTAGTACAACTTTCTGGGTGATCTTGCATGTGATTTTTGTGTGCCAAATGACGGTTCTAAATTCCTCTTTTGACCAAAACATGCGAGAGGTTGACACTGATTTCTTATAGATTACTTTCAACTACTCCCTCTGTCCCAAATTCTTGTCTTAGATTTGTCTAGATACGGATGTATCTAATACTAAAATGTGACTTGATACATCCGTATCTAGACAAATCTAAGACAAGAATTTTGGGACGGAGGGAGTACTTTATGAACATCAATGCTACCTTTGAAGAGGGTATATTTGCCTCAGTAACTTGTGTTATGGATATTGCAAGTAATCCCTCTGCTCTCATGCCTTTGAAGACATGTTCTAGTGTCTTTGTTCACTCATTTCTGTGCGTATATGTAGTCATATATGGAGTATAATATCGAAAATCATCTTATATTTCTGAACGGAGGTAGTAATAAAATATGGTTTCTGTTTGAATTAGAACCAGGTCCGCGGTGGAGATGAAGTTCTCAAAGTCATGCCGTGTGAACTGGAAGACCTGAGGATGAGTTCTACTGCTAAACTATCCAGCTGCTGTGTCCTTGTCGCCACGTGTCCTGAACTAGTGTTTTCCTGTAGCATTGTTGTCAGGCGTGTTCTCGAGGCTGTACTTGACCACAACAATTTCCTGGCTGTGCCTTCGATTACGAAGGGTGTGGTTCTTGTAAAGCTTCCCAACAAATCTGATGCGGCCTGTCTTCATCATCATGTTTATGAGTGGAAAGACCACTCTGTTAGGTTCTCCAAGGTTGACGAGATGGTGATGGTGCATGTAGACATCTCTCACGAAGTCCATGGCCTAGTCAGTTATGCGGGGTTCATCCCGTAGGTCGGTGGCAAGAAATAGTCTGCAGAGTTTAATTAGTGCAACTTTGCTTGTCTGTAGTAAGTACTATTGTTCAGTACTTGATTTGTGTTTGTGAACCCTATATTGTTTAGTACTGCCGCTTTTGGTGTGTGATGAGTCCTGAGAACAGTCTATGTTAATGTCTATCCACTCAATTCAGTCTGTATATTTTGAAGTATCCAGATCATCTTTTTTGTGAGGACGGTTTATCAATTATGGTTACACTCCAATATCTGTATGCATTGCAGGGTTTATCGCACCCACCAGGATTTCCAGTCCCATGGATGTTCGGTCCATACGATTTGTCACGACCTTTGGACTGTCCTGCTTGTGGGAGTAGGCGGGGGCCCTGCATGCCACCCGTAGTTGGACGATCAATCTTCTGTTTAGTACTTCAACATAGTGATTTCCTGGTAAGGATTCACTCGGGTCACATCAAGTAAATCTTATTGATTTACTGTCTAAATCTTATTGATTTAATGTCATGTTTTCTTTCTTTTCCTGCAATTTTACGATGCAGGTTTTGCCATGTGACATTCATCACAGAATAAACCGTTTGGTTTGCTCTACGATGGCTATTTTTGCAGGTTTCACTTCTTATGTCGTGTCAGTAACGAAGGCACTGTCCATCACTTATATTACTGGAAAAAATTGGATCAGTCTGTTGTCTGAGTACAAGCTGAATCCCTATGATGAACTGTAGTTTGGTTTAACAAAAATGCCACAATTAGTCCTTCTCGCGTTTAAAAGAAATGAAGAAAAAACTGGATCACGGTCACGGATCCTAGTCAAGTTAGAAAGCTGATCATAGCAGACCAGACACGATCGCCGCTGTCTCGCACAGATCGAGCACGGCAGTTCCTCTAGCACTGACAGCGGCAGCAGCTCAGTCTGATCCAGCTGAGGATTGGGCACCGACCGCGTCAGCGGATCAGTCTGATCTACCGGAGGATCGGGCATCGACACCGGCACCTGCTCCGACACCGGCACCAGCTCTACAAGGAGCACCATCTCCGGCAGCAGCAGCGGCTTCGGCACCTGCACCAACACTTGCACTTGCATCTGCTCCGGCCCGTGCAGTTGCACCGGCAACAGACTGGGCTGCAGTTCGCACTTCATATACCAAAGTCCTTACAAAAACCGACATGTCCACCTTCTTGGTAAGCATTGGCCGCCCAAGTGCTTCGTTCTTTTTTCTTTCCATGTTGTTTCACATGATTCACTGTGTTGATCTAACTGTTTGTGTATGTCTTCTTGTTTGCAAACAGAGAATTCCTAGAGCAACGAGGGAGTCGTTCAACAATCCGGGCGACCGTGGCCAAGTTTCTCTTACCATGCGCAGCCTTGGTGTGAATGAACCTGCTCAATATACCGTAAGTACAAAGGATGGTCGCATGATGATTGATGCTAAAGGATGGTCAAGGTTCAAATATAAATCATATCTTGCGGTAGGGGATGATGTCAAAATCGAACTTTCTCGGCAAGGAGAGCTGGTCCAAATCAACTTTGAAATTCTTCAGTAGCAGCACGCAACTGCCGAACTGATCTATCCTCCGAGAGATTTTGATGTAATAATCTGGCATGGTGAAACAAGTGTCCTGTGTGTATAAGTAGTACGACAGTATTATTTATCACATGGTATATCGTTGATAGAATTGCAACTCTCATTGCTGGTTAGGAACTGTCGTTCGATTTCATTCCAACAGCTGTCGTGCTTTATTCAATTTTGTGTATTCGCCTTGCGACAGCATCTAAAACCAGCGCCGTACCGATCGCTTGCAATATGAAAAGCGCTGAGGTAGAACACATGGGCCCCCAAACTTGCAGGGTGGGCCAATGGCCCAAAGTCCATAACCGTCAGCCTGTCTGAGTATTATATTCTCAGCTGAACCCCCATAATGCCCGTGCGTTGCACGTAACATCAAGATGCATTTGTATGAGTATTTTATCTTGTGAGAGAAAAGGATGAACGAGGGAAGGCCTTATTTGCAAATGTGGAGAGGTGTGTGGGTACCTTTTTGCAAAATTGCCATAGTTTCCTTCCTATCCGTCAGATATAAATCAGACGGCCTATATTGCAGGATGGCAGGCACACCATCATCACCAACTCGTCTATACTGTGTTAAAAAAACTCTATTTTTTATAATTATATATGTTATATATATTCCCCTTGATTTTTCTTATGTATAAAGTTGTGATATAAAAGATTTTTATATTTCTTTACAGAGGGAGTATCTCTCTGTCAAAAATATATTTATGTGTAACTAGTTACTCCTGTCTTTCTACTTCCTTTCGCTGATATGTGGGGCATCCGGCAATGGGGTCCACGTGCCATATGCACCAAATTAGAGTGCACAACTGCACGGTAGACACACCCCGGTCGTAGCGCCGCAGTAATGCCCAATGAGCCGTCAAATCACAAACCCCCACCTTTCCAGCTTTAGCAGTAAGCTGGACGGACGAAGCGGCAATATTTCACTGGGCCTGAATCCCCTTCTCCCTCGTCTGCTTGTTCAGAGAAAACCCCCTCTCGGCGATTGCATAGGGTTTTCTCATGGAGAACCAGGTACGAATTCTTCATCCATCCCCGATAAATCCAAGTCCCTTGGTCGCGGGTAATCCTAGGATGGCAGCCGCCGCCGTTGATGCATTTTTCTTCCTACTGAATCTAGTGTGTTTCATTTGCAGTGCCCAAAGTGCGAGGACCCTACAGGTTTCTGCGCCCTCGGCGAGACGCCACACTTGTTCCTTCTCATCCTAACACAGGATTTTAAAACGCGCACAGTATGTTCCTAGAATCCTCTTTTCTATCCGGGAGGGTGGGTTTTTTGAACATGTTGTTGACTAATTTGGAAATTTGGATTGCTATATTTGGATAAAAGGTACTAGTACGATGGTCAACACTGACGTGAAGGAGGAAATTATTTCTAGATTTGGATAGGGAATACATTGTGTTCTCATATTATTTTTCCTGCAGTGCATTATTTGCTCTGCCAGAACACATGTACTCAAGATGCTCGGCCTTGCCATAACTGAATACACCAGTTTAATGGTCACAGTGAAGACAAGCCATGGATATAAGTTCCGAGTTGGGTTCATGAACCAAGAAGATCGCTGCTTTTTTATGGCCGAACTTGGATAAACTTTCTCAAGTGTTACGGACTGAAAGTTGGCGCACGAATGTTGATGGAAATAGCAGAACCTGGTCTCATCTTCACTGCGATCTTCCACCCCGACGTCGTTCCAATTGTTCATCCATGTTAGTTTTGTATCTGGTTCTTGCTTGTTGCCTCGATTACTTCTTAATCCACCTATTCTGTCTAACTAATCACAATTTAACTTTAGAAGTAGCAACAAATCTCTCACGAAGATGCTACTTCTAACTAATATTTTCTTATAATTGGTGGCATGTGTAGGTTTTTTCAGAGTTAAGCAGGCTGCTCGTTTGTTATTCTGTAAGAACTCGGCTGTTACTGATGGCACTGAAGTTGACTGGGACGACATCCACAAGTTCCTACACTTTATTGATCGTCTTGAGGTCCTTGTGGGGCGTTTCAATGGTGGAAGGCCACGTGGGATATGTGTGCCACTGCTGCACTCGTTGAACAGGTCCAACTGTGTCGAGAAACTTATGGTGCAAGCTGTTTTCTGTTATATATGTTGTTCATAAACTATTGCTTATACACAGTTTACAGTTGTGATCTTCTTGAAACAGAAACTGCCCAGTTCTATTGTTCCTATATAGATGCCTGACCATGGTCGGGTCAGACTTGCGCTTGGTCACAACATGATGTTTATGTCGACCTACTCCATTCCCCTTGGAGGTGAAAAGATACTTATTCATGGGTGGTCTCAAATAATGAAGGCCCGTCCATCTTGGAGAATAGGACAGAAGATTATGTTCCTGCTTTTCCATGGCTCTAAAGCGAATATCCTGTTTATTGACCACATTGCGAGATGAAGCCGCTTTCAGAAGGTTGTGGATGCGCGGGGTGGCGCCTGGGCCTTGTCCTGGGGCTTGGCGGCCTCACCCTTGGTTAACTGTAGGCAAAGTAGCACTGTTCGAGGCGTGCTTTGTACGGTTGAACCTGTATAAGTACTCATACTGCTTTCAGCTATGGTTGTTAAGTGCCCCTGCTGGTTTCAGTTAAGGTTGTTAAGTACTCCTGCTGCTTTTACAGTCTGTCGTGTTTCTTCAGTCCTGTCTTCCTCCAACCGCCAAAACCAAACCAGTGCCGGCGGGGCCGCCTGCTTCTGCCTCCCACCGCTGGCTGCGCCTCAGCGCACGCATCGCCGCCCCACCGTCTCCTAAATCGTTAACGCCGATGTCCGAGGCCTCGCCGTCGTCCTCCGCGCGCTTTGGTGCGCTCGCCGCGGCGCCGCCCTCTCGCGTTGTCAACATGGTCAACAAACAACAGGAATCGGCAGAAGTACGTGGAGAGGATGACAGTAGGGGCCCACCATGTCAGCGTATGGAAAAAGAAAATGCTTCCTCCTAGTGGTTTCCTGACATCTGGGACCCACGACATTGTGAGCGTACATAGTCAATAGACAAGAGAACAGTACAAGATCGGCTGACACCTGGGACGTAGCTGCTCGAGCAGTATTTTTTTTGTTATTGTTGAGACGGAGCAGGGTTTGAACTGGGTTGTGGCCCGTCTAGCCCAGGCTTATATTTTATGTTCACCATATGACCAGCCCAGCTATTTTTTCTTTGTGAAAATGAGCCCAGTTTATTTTTTCTGAAGAATACCCAATCCAGGCCTACTTATTTTTCTATGCCCTGATGGGCTGCAACTCTTTCAAGACGCCTGCAAATCTTGAAAGTAATATGAAATGGGTTGTAAATATAAAAACAGATGACAAATTGGCAATTACTTTATAATTTCTGAATTTTTTCACATTTTCAGATTCCTATTTCACTGGGCTTTAACCTAATTTAAATATATCTTCAAAGTACTTTAAATCTGGCTCGACATTTCGGTATTAAAAATAGTTTGGAACCCACAGAAATATGCGAAATTTCGTTTAAATTTTTAACCCTGGTCCTGGCCAACAAAAAACGGACTCAATAAATTGCATAAGAAGTTGTAATGAGCTATATATAAATTATTAAAAAAGAGGGAATAGTCTGGCTTGTGGGCCTATTAAGTTGAGGCATATGCAAGATTTTTTTAGTTATTATATACGTCAACAAACGATTCTAACAGATGTAACCATTGGATGTCAATCCAACAGCCGTCGTGTTTCTTCAATCTCTGATCTTCTTGCTCCGGCCGCCAAATCCAGCGCCGGCGGGACCGCCTGCTCCCGCCTCCCGTGGCCGGCTGTGCTGCCGCGCAGGCCTCACCGCCCCCTACTACTCCCACCGCTGGCCAGGGCATCCCTCTACTCACCCACACCCCCTGTTATTCTACGGCGACGGCAGCCTCACACCGCAGCCGAACCAGTGAACCCTCGTACTCCTCTTCGTGTGGGCTTCCACTCTCACGTCTTCCCCGGCTCCGCGTCGTCCCCTTCCTAGGCCTCGCTGTTGTCCATCGCCCTGGTGCTCTCGGCGCGGCGTGGTCAACGTGGTCAAGGAACGACTTCCATCGGAAGAGTACTGTACATGGAGAGGCTGACAGCAGGGTCCACGGTGGCCGCAAGGAAGTGCCTCCTTATTACGCACAGAATAATTATTCCTCTATCTGACAGCAGGGACCCACCGGACGGGCCACCGTATTTCGCAAAAAAACGTTTCTCCCCTGACTGCTGGGACCCACCAGCTACATCTTCGCACGCAAGGAAGTGCGTCCATATTACGGGCAAAAAACCGATTCGCCCCCCTGACTGCTGGGACCCACCAGCTACATCTTCGCACGCAAGGAAGTGCCTGACAGTCAGGACCCACCTGGTCGAAACGTACGTAGCGTTGTCATTCTGGTCAGGAACGTGTACGTACATACTGGTCGATGTAGAGGCGCGCACATAGCATGTACACGTATGTACAGCGGCCATGGTGCAAGAAAGAAAATACGGCCACGTACATACATACGGGCGGGGTCTCGAACGCCTACTCGTGCGTACATACGGCCAGGGCTCGTGTACATGGCTGGGTCGGAACGGAGAAACTGCATCTCCGTCGTGTTCATGGGGAGCCAACCGGCTAGGTCAGAACGAAATGCATCGTCGTGTTCATCGGGAGGGCTTGGACAGAACAGCCGATGGAAACAAGGCTTGGCATACGGCAAAACAGAGGAAACGGCCTTGTGTTCGACCGGCCATGGTCGAAACGGGATCTTGTTCATCGGGAGGGGTCTGGCGTACCGCAAAACGGAGGAAACAGATTTCTTTTGGACCTCCTACGGTCGAAACGGGGTCCTGTTGATCGGGAGGGGTGTGGCATACCACAAAACGGAGGAAGAGGACTTGTGTTGGAGTGCTACGGTCGAAACGGGGGTCCTGTTCATCAGGAGGGGTGTGGCGTACCACAAAACGGGACTCCATGGGATACCGTCGACCTCCTCCAGCGTCCACAGGCTACTGTTCATCCACCGTCGACCTCCTCCAGCCTCCAAAGGCGACTGTTCATCCACGGGCTCCTGTTCATCCAGCCTCCACCGTGCGCTACTCCACCGGCTACTATTCAACCAGCCCTCTCCACGGGCTACTGTTCAACCAACCCTCCACGGGCTACTGTTCATCCAGCCCTCCACAGGCCACTGTTCAACCAGCCCTCCACGGGGTCGTCCTGTTCATCCAGCCCTCCACGGGGTCCTGTTCATCCAGCCCCAACCGGCTCGATCGGGGTCCTGTTCATCCAGAGGCAACACCACGGGGTCCTGTTCATCCACCCCCACCGGGAACTGTTCATCCAAACCCCCCAACAACTTCACTGTTCATCAAGGGAAGGAGGCAGCAGGGTTCGATCGGCTGCAGTTAGTAGCAGTACCGAAGGAATCACTCGGGTTCAGTAACATATCTAGTGCAATCGCTCGGGTTCAGTTAGAGCCGAATGCCTCGCTCGGGTTCAGTTAGAGCCCAACGCCTCACACACACGCGCGTACGTGTACGAGAGAAATGCGCATCGCTCGGCCCCCGACCACCCACCGTAACCGGGAACTCCCCGAAATGTTCCTCGCCCTCGCTTCTACCACGGTTTTTTCCGTCACAGACGGCCCAAAGAATGTCATGCAGCTGCGTCTCCGGCCCGCCCAGGAAGAAAAGCCCATTTTCTGTCATGATTTTTTGTCATAGAAGTAGGAGCCCAATCTATAATGATACCAGGTTTTGTCACAATTATCGTCTTAGAAGTGTCAAAATTCATTCAGCCCAAAATGTCACAGATGTATCTTTTTTTTGTAGTGCCGGAAAACACGACTCGCCGGAACGGTCGTCCCCGTTGTTGAAGCGTCGTGGGTTGCCGTCGCCTTCCGCATCACCGCCATCCGAAGACCACAGCACGATAGCCGCGTCGGGCACCATGCTCTTCGGGTAATCCCACAAAGAGCATGGTCGTCCCTAACGTCCCTGACACCAGAAACCACCGCATGTTCTGAAGACGTGTATGGGAGCAAAGAGCCCTCCTGCTCGACAAGAGGACAACGCCCAGGGGAATCAGGTTTGCCTCCGCTGGCAGCAAACCCCTTCTACGACCCCTCCCCGGCACCACAAGAGAAGGAGGAATGGGGCACGACCGACTACCACGCCCCGCGCCCATTGAGGGCCTCGGCATGGTGTCGTTTGTGTCGCCTCTCCCTAGAATTGAAGCTACGGGTGATCCGGCGACCCGCCGACAAGTGCACCAGAGTCGCCACCTCCAGTGCTATCGCCGCGCCGCCCGAGCGCCCCCCGGGGGCCCGTGCGAAGCTCTAAGATGGGGTCTGGCCCCGAGTTCTTCTCCCTAGCATAACCAACAGAAAGCAGAAGATGGAGGAAAAAGGGTGTGAGGATGAATGCCTCCGCTCTTCGCCGCCCCTCCATTTATAGGCGGGTCGGGGGAGAGAGCCGGTTCCTGAACGGGCGACCGCTGCCCTCCTCCACCAATTCAAGAAGACCGGGCCCCCGCCTTGATGCTCTCCCACACCACGCGCCTCCGTTGCCTACCCCGCGCGATGCATGCCGCATACGTGGCTGAGGATAAGGGCGTGGTGGGAAGAGTGAATTGGCGTTTACTCCCCCATGCATTAAAGTCATTCATGGGGCCATTACAAGAATGTCCCCACCACGACTGACTTTACACGACGCGTGGGAAAACCGGAAACTGGCCCGGACTCAAGATTAATGAAGAAGCAAAGAAGATCTCAAGGGGCCAGACACTTCCATGCCCCTACCTGTGCACTTATTAGGGCCTACTGATGATGACATGAACCTAGGGTAGGGTCATAGGCCTGACCTATACGTCCTACCCAAGGTCACTACCCTCGAGTCAAGAACATTCAAAGTACAACAAAGGATACCGACTGAAGTCAGCTTGGAGTGCAATCTACTCGACCAGTTATCCCACTCGGATACCCCCAATTCCATTCGACCAAGATAAAGTCATTCAACTATACAAGAAACAACTCGGAGTACGGAAGACCTAAAGCCACTCCGGGATGGCAACGGTCAGGCGTTCAGTCTGTAATCTTAAAGATCATTTACAGCTCTTTATAGCTAGTGTTACCAGTAATGCCCTGTCTTAATGTATATTGAACCATGTGTAACATGGGATGGTCGGGCGTCCTGGCGCACTCTATATAAGCCACCCCCTCCTCTGGCACAGGGGTTCGCATGCCCTGTAACACACACACACACACTCATATTCCAGTCGACAGCCTCAGGGCACCGAGATGTAGGCTTTTACCTCCTCCGAGATGGCCCTGAACTCGTAAAATCGTGTGTACAACCTCACCGTAGTCAGGGCCTTGCCTCCTCATACGTACCCCCTACTCTTACTGTCAGACTTAGTACCACGACAGTTGGCGCCCACCGTGGGGCCAAGCGTCTTGGTGACTTCCAGTGAGGTTGCAATTTTTCCGATCTCCATCAACATGGTTTCCGGCGGTGGTTTGGCTGTGGGCTGCGAGGTCCATATCGGCGCGCTCGTTTTCGTCGTCGACTACTCCGCCTGGCTTCAAGAAGCCCCCTCGATGTCGAGGCCCTTCCAATCTGCGGGGCAGCGCATTTCCGCGCGAGTACCTGCGGCGTCCTTCTGCGGCAGCCGTCGACCCAGTATCAGTCAGCTCCTGCTTCATCCACTCGCCCCGCTGGACGCCACCGCAAGCGAACCGGTCGATCGCGGCTCCAGCGATGGGTGAAACATGCGGTGGCTCGCCAGTCGGCCACCCCTCAAGTCGCAGCGATCAAGCCCGATGAATCTCTCTGTGGACCATTCGACCTGTTTACTAGTTCCGCGGACACTCTTTCCGAGTCCAGAAGAAGTGACCCGCGGTGGAAGTTCTCATGGTCGACACTCGTCGCAGCCCACTCGGGTTCCACTGCAACGGCGGCGACGGCGATGGTGATGGCCCATATATGGTCATGATGAGTACGAGCCCCAACCCCTCACCTCGGAGCAGAGGGTAGAGTTGCACCACCACAACGTGGAGGCGCTCTAGACCCCTATCATGGGGGAGACTTCCGAGGCTCGGGCCTTGGAGGCTGCGTGCCTGGCCACCTTGACGAGCGCACCCGTCGACTGATCCCCAAATCCAGACAACGACAATTGTTTCCACCTGAACCCCAGGTATACCTCATTCTGATCCATAATCTTACAGCTGCAGCCCGTATGGCAGAATCTATTCAGCCGTCCCATTCAGAGGCTGGTAGAGGCTTGATGCAGATCCGAGCACTGCTCCGAGCAGCAGGAGAGCAAAACTCAGCCGTTTCTCAGTCGCGCAACAGAATCCACAGCAAGTCAGTGAGGGCAGACACAGTTCAGTCGGTGCATAGTCCTGGGTCGCCTCTGCGACGTGAAGATCGTGATCAGCGTCGAGATCGACACCTGGGAAGAGCCCACGAAGAGTTTGATTGTGAATATGCCCGTGACAATCACCGTCGAGTGCCTTCACCCCCTCCGAGGGGTGGGTCATATGCACCCCGGCAGTATGACGATAGGAGCCCATATGCTGATGAGAGTAGAGCTCCAGTCGACCCAAGAGAGCCTGGGTTCGACACAAGATCACTCCTCGTGCAGGGTGCTACGTCTAGAGCTTGCGTTGGTTTTCCTTGAAGAGGAAAGAGTGATGTAGCAATAGTAGCGTAAGTATTTCCCTCAGTTTTTGAGAACCAAGGTATCAATCTAGTAGGAGGCTCCTCAAAAGTCCCACGCACCTACACAAACAAACAAGAACTCGCAACCAACGCAATAAAGGGGTTGTCAATCCCTTCAAGGCCACTTGCGAAAGTGAGATCTGATAGAGATAATATGATGAGATAAATATATTTTTGGTATTTTATAATATAGATTGGAAAAGTAAAGATGCATATAAAGTAGATTGAAAGCTTATATGATAAGAGATAGACCCGGGGGCCATAGGTTTCACTAGTGGCTTCTCTCAAGATAGCATAAGTATTACGGTGGGTGAACAAATTACTGTCGAGCAATTGATAGAAAAGCGAATAATTATAAGATTATCTAGGCATGATCATGTATATAGGCATCACGTCCGTGACAAGTAGACCGACTCCTGCCTGCATCTACTACTATTACTTCACACATCGACCGCTATCCAGCATGCATCTAGAGTATTAAGTTCATAAAGAATAGAGTAACGCATTAAGAAAGATGACATGATCTAGAGGGATAAACTCATGCAATATGATATAAACCCCATCTTTTTATCCTCGATGGCAACAATACAATACGTGCCTTGCTGCCCCTGCTGTCACTGGGAAAGGACACCGCACGATTGAACCCAAAGCTAAGCACTTCTCCCATTGCAAGAAAGATCAATCTAGTAGGCCAAACCAAACTGATAATTCGAAGAGACTTGCAAAGATAACTTAATCACACATAAAAGAATTCATAGGAGATTCAAATATTTCGAATAGATAAACTTGATCATAAACCACAATTCATCGGATCTCGACAAACACACCACAAAAAGAGTTACATCGAATAGATCTCCAAGAAGATCGAGGAGAACTTTGTATTGAGATTCAAAGAGAGAGAAGAAGCCATCTAGCTAATAACTATGGACCCAAAGGTTTGTGGTAAGCTACTCACAACTCATCGGAGAGGCCTTGGAGATGATGTTGAGGCCCTCCATGGTCGATTCCCCCTATGGCGAAGCGCCGGCGAAGGTTCCAAGATGGGATCTCGCGGATACAGAAGGTTACGGCGGTGGAAATAGTTTTTCGTGGTCACTTCAGATGTTTTCGGGGTACGTGGATATATGTAGGAGGAAGAAGTAGGTCGGTGGACGCTCGAGGGGCCCGCGAGGGTGGGGGCGCACCCACCTATAGGGGGCGCACCGGGCACCCTCATGGCCGCCTCCCTTGTTTCTTGACTTCCACACCAAGTCCTCTGGATCACGTTTGTTCCAAAAATCACGCTCCCAAAGGTTTCATTCCGTTTGGACTCCGTTTGATATTCCTTTTCTTCGAAACACTGAAATAGGCAAAAAAACAGCAATTCGGGCTGGGCCTCCGGTTAGTAGGTTAGTCCCAAAAATGATATAAAAGTGTAAAGTAAAGCCCATAAACATCGAAAACGGGTAATATAATAGCATGGAACAATAAAAAATTATAGATACGTTGGAGACGTATCACAGGGTTTGGTCGACAGTAATAGAGCATACAGAGAAGGACTGGATAGAGATCGACCAAGCAGAGTGCACGTTTCTGGTCCAGAGTGTTTTGGAATAGCCATCCGAGCCGCTGAGATCCTTCACAACTTCAGGTTGGCAACGGGTGTAAGTTAGCTCACCGGAGAGTCAAAACCCAACACTTGGTTGGAGGATTACCGAGTGGCAGTGCACATTGGCGGTGGCAACGATGAGGTGGCCATGAAACACCTCCATTTGATGCTTGAGGGTTCTGCCAGAGCTTGGTTGAATGAGTTGGCCCTGGGAGTATTTTCAATACGGAAGAGTTAGCCCAAGTGTTTACCAAAACCTTCGAGGGCACCTGCAAGCGACCTGCTGGATTGGCTGAATTGCAGCACTGTGTTCAGAAGCAGAACGAAACTTTGAGAGACTATATTCAGAGATGGACAACTCTTCCTCATACAGTGGAGAATGTATCTGAGCATCAATAAGTTTGCGCCTTTAAAGAGGGCGTCCGCTATAGAGAGCTCAACTTGAAGTTCGGTCGGACCGAGGACATGTCCCTGGCTCGAATGATGGAGATAGACACTTGGTATGCAAACGGCGAAGAGGAGGACCGACTCCAGAGCGGCAAGAACAAATCAGTCGCCCAGGACACCGGATGAGGAAATTCCAGTCGGAAGCAACAACACAAAGCTGAACCCGCAGGTCCTGCTGAGGCGGCAGTTTTGAATGAAGGGAAGTTCAAGGGAAAGCCTAAAGGACCTTTGATGCCCAAAAAAGTGAAAGATCAAGCGGGAAATGATGTGCTTGATTTACCGTGTCATATACACACCAAAAAAGAGAACGAGGGTAACTTGATCCTTCCCAAGCATAGCACTCGACAGTGCCGACTCCTGATTCAGAGTTTCCGAGAGGGTCAGCCCAGTGAGACAGAAAAAGAATCTGATAAGGAAGAGGACAAAGAGGAAGATGATGGTTAACCCAATGTGAGTGCTACTTTGGTGATTTTGCTGATATCGAGAGCAAAAGTCGACTGAAAGTCATCAACAGAGAAGCAAACATGGTTGCTTCAGCAACTACGACGTATTTGAAGTTGTCAAAAACTCCCATAACATTCCACCAGTCTGATCACCCAGCACACGTTGCTACCCCCGGGAGGCAAGTGTTGGTGGTCGACCCAGTCATTGGGGGCACCCGACTGACCAAGGTTCTGATGGATGGTGGCAGTGGTCTGAACATTCTGTACGCTGAGACCCTCAGAGGGATGGGCATCCCGATGTCCAAGCTCAGCGAGAGCAACATGCGATTCCACGGAGTCATCCCAGGAAGGAAAGCCGATTCACTCGGTCAGATCACTCTTGACGTGGTTTTCGGCGATTCAAAGAATTACCGCAAGGAAAAGTTGACATTTGAGGTCGTGGATTTTCATAGTGCCTATCATGCTATTCTGGACAGACCTGCATATGCCCGTTTCATGGCTTGACCATGTTACGTTTACCTCAAATTGAATACGCCTAGCCCCGGGGGCGTGATTACGGCCACAGGGAATTGGCAAAGAGCAGAAGAGTGCCTCCAGAAGGGCTCAAAGATTGCCGATGAGCAGTTAGCAGCAGTAGAGTGGGAAGAATATCATAAGAATGCAGACCCGAGTGACTTATTGCGAGCCAAGAAGCCTGCTTCAGAGTCAGCATTTCAGTCGGCCGGGGAGACAAACTTGTTCATATTCACCCCACCGATCCCAATGCTGCTCCGACTCACATCTCAACAACGCTCGATAGCAAATAGGAAGAAGCGCTCATCTAGTTCCTCCGTGAGAACTGGGACATCTTCGCATGGAGACCGTCTGACATGCCGGGTGTACCCAAGGGACTGGTTGAGCACCGTTTGCGCGTCGACCCAAAAGCAAAACCCGTTAAGGAACATCTTCGTCGGTCCGCCGTGGAGAAGATAAAGGCAATTGCTGAAGAGGTGGCTTGGCTTCTGGCGGCTGAGTTCATCCGAGAGATATACCACTCTGAGTGGCTCGCCAATGTTGTCATGGTCCCCAAGAAGGATAATTCACTTCGTATGTGTATCGATTTCAAGCACATCAATCAGGCCTGCCCGAAAGATCACTTCCCTCTTCTCCGCATCGACCAGATTGTCGACTCAAATGTGGGATGCAAGCGTTTGTCATTCTTGGATGTGTATTCCGGGTACCATCAGATCTGACTGTATGGACCTGATGAAATAAAAACAGCTTTCATCACCCTCATTCGGGAGTTTTTGCTATGTTACCATGCCCTTTGGCCTCAAGAATGCTTGCTCCACGTTCATGCGCATGATGCGGATGTGCCTGCTCACTCAAATCAGTCGGAACATGGAAGCATACATGGATGATATCGTGGTCAAGTCACGCAAAGGTTCCGACCTATTGAGTGACCTCGCTGAAACTTTTGCCAACTTAAGAAGATATGATATCAAGCTCAATCCGTCAAAATGCACATTCGGAGTCCTAGGTGGAAAGTTACTCGGTTTCCTCGTTTTCCGAATGAGGGAACGACGCAAACCCAGAGAAAGTTGGAGCTATTCTCCGAATGAAAAGCCTTGTGCGTGTGCATGACGTTCAGAAGCTTACTGGATGTTTGGCTTGTCACGCCCAATATGTGACCCTATCCTAAAGGAACTCGAAGGTCCCACCAAGGATAGAAGCGCATATTGGAGACGCTTTTGCAAGGTGGATATCATTACATCGTACCATTACATAATAGTGGGGGATACATACAACAGGCATAAAATGCCACATGAATACAGCAACATCATACATAAGAGCAACATCTGACTACGGATGAAATACAAACAGAAACTCAAACGACATCGACCCTGCTAGCCCAGGCAGCCGACCTGGAACCTATCCCCTGATCGAAGAAGAAGCAGAAGAAGAACTCCAAAACAAGTAAACATCGCTCTCGCATCATGATCATCGCATTACTTATACCTGCAACTGTTGTTGTAGTAATATATGAGCCACGAGGACTCAGCAATACCATTACCATGGGTATCAAGGCTAGCAAAGCTTAATAGGTATGGAAAGGATAAGTGGTGAGGTTGCAGCAGCGACTAAGCATGATATGGTGGCTAACTTACGAATACAAGAATAAGATGATAAGCTACGCAAACGGGCAAACTAGTAATGATCAAGAAGTGATCCTGAACTACTTACGTCCAAACATAACCCAGACCGTGTTCACTTCCCGGACTCCACCGAGAAGAGACCATCACGACTACACACGCGGTTGATGCGTCTTAATTAAGTCAAGTGTCAAGTTCTCTACAACCGTATATTAACAAATTCCCATTTGCCACATAACCGCGGGCACGGCTCTCAAAAGTTTATACCCTGCAGGGGTGTCCCAACTTAGCCCATCACAAGCTCTCACGATCAACACAGGATATTCCTTCTCCTGGAAAGACCCGATCAGACTCGGAATCCCGGTTACAAGACATTTTGACAGTAACAAGACCAGCAAGACCGCCCGAATGTGCCGACAAATCCCGATAGGAGCTGCACATATCTCATTCTCAGGGCACACCGGATGAACACTACGTACAGCTAAAACCAGCCCTCAAGTTTCCCCGAGGTGGCGCTGCAAGTGGCTCTAGTTCGGACCAACACTCAGAGGAGCACTGGCCCCGGGGGGTTAAAATAAAGATGACCCTTGAGACTGCAGAACCCAAAGGAAAAGTCATAGGTTGTTAGGCAAATGTAAAACCAAGGTTGGGCCTTGCTGGAGGAGTTTTATTCAAAGCGAACTGTCAAAGGGTTCCCATAAACCCGACCGCGTAAGGAACGCAAAAATCAAGCAACATAACACCGGTATGACAGAAACTAAGGCGGCAAGAGTGGAATAAAACACCAGGCATAATGCCGAGTCTTCCACCCTTTACCAAGTATATAGATGCATTAATTAAATAAGAGATATTGTGATATCCCAAAATAATCCAGTTCCAACATGGAGCAATCTTCAACTTCACCTGCAACTAGCAATGCTATAAGAGGGGCTAAGCAAAGCGGTAACAGAGCCAAACAACGGTTTGCTAGGAAGGGTGAAAAAGGTTAGAGGCTGACATGGCAACTTGGGAGGCTTGATAAACAAGTGATAGGTAGCGCAGCATAGCGATAGAACGAAGCAACTAGCATAGCAATGATAGTAGTGAGATCCAGGGTAACGGTCATCTTGCCTGAAATCCCGCTAGGAAGACGAACGAGTCCATGAAAAAGATGAACGGATGAAGACGAATCAAGCGTAGATGAACGAATCCTCACGATCGCAACAAAAAAGGAACTATCGAGAAGAAGCACAACCGAAAAGAAGCAAACAACAAGGTAAACACACACAACACATAAACATGACATGATGCTCAACCAAGTATGATGCATGACAAAGGCTATATGATGCTACTCATGGCAAGAGATGATGCATACAAAAGTAACACATCAAAGCAAGTTTAAATGAGGCCGGAAACAACATATAACAAGTCCGGTAAGTCCTAATATGCAAATTTCGAAATTGGCCCAGAACTGAACAAACTTTAAGTTGAAGTTGTTAAACAAAAAGTTAAAGAGCATCATGATGATCTACATGAAATTCTAGTCAAGTTACATATAAAGTTCATTTAATTCGGAGCTACGGCCTAGAAGATATGAGCAAAATAAGTTAAACATGGCATTGATGCAAAATGCATTCAAACATCAAGCAAACACTCTAAAAACAAGGATGCAACATGATAAAGTGAAACTACATGAAAAAACAAGCAAGTTTCATATAGATCATGCTCAAAACGGAGCAACGGTGCAACATATACACTCCAAACAAGATATAACAACAATCCGCCCAAAACAGCAAGTAGGCACTTTGCAAACATCAAAACAACATGCTACAGGAATCATATGAGCACAAACTTGACATGCACTTCATTTATAGATAACAGAATTCAAATATCCTTAAGGTTCAGGTTCATAGGCATCAAGATTAAACCAATATGACCAATGCAAAATGCAACTTTGTAACACACGTGCATATGCATGAGCAGAGTTAATATGATGGCAACTTAAGAGCAAGAAAGAGAGACAAGCTACAGCAAGTAAACATAGCATCCAAGGGCATGGCATCAAAGTAAACATAACAAAGAGCAAATACCATCATGGAATCATATATATATGGCTTCTGGATTAGTGGGAACCAACATGACAAGATTGAAGGTCGAAACAATTTTAGCAAGTGTAAAACAACAACATTATGATAGCATGTTTGCAAGCATGGAACAGAGGCATATAATATTCAAAATTACCAACCATGGAATGTTAACAAAGCACTCATAGTATACTTCAAAACATGTAATTGTAGCATCTCCAAAAGAGGCATGTATCAAACCATAACAATCTCACAAAAAGGCATCATGAAGTTAACAGAAATCTGGAACAACATGTAGGCATGTTCATGGCAATGAAAACATATGCTTCAGAACATATATGAGGCATCAAATGGCATTGTAAGATATAGCATAACCTGGAAAACAAAACATGCCAACTAAGCATCTCCATATGATGCATGAATTAATTGGTAGCATTAAGAAAACATGGCATCATGATATGACAGAAACTGACTTGACAGGAAGTGAACAGCAATAGCTCACTTCACAAGCTTGATGCACTCACTACAAGGCATATCAAGATATATGGATTGAACCACAGTAAAGATTGCATTATTATGCTCCTAAAACAGGTAGACATGATGCTTAAAAGAAAAACAAACAAAAAGATATAAAAATGACAAATAGGCAAGTTACAGCAGTTTTCAGCAGTTAACAGCAACATGCACTTTTTCAACAGGGATTAATATGTCAAGATGCACCTTAACATGAATTCAAAGCACACCAACATGTAGAGAATGAATATAAGCACATGTGCATATCAAGATCATCATCATAGGATCAACAGGGACAAAGTTACACCACTCACAAGATGCATACAAGATGTCAACAGTCAGCAGATTACAGCAGCTTATATCACTTAGCAGTTTTGCAATGAAGATTAAGGCATCAAGATTAATAGTAACATGAATGCAAACTACTCCATCACGAAGAGCATCAAGTGATGAACATTTTGACATATCATGCATGCAAAACGGAGTAACATGCATGAAGTTATGCCATCGCAAAGAATGCAACATGAGATGAGAATCCTGGGGACTTGAAGATATTTCACCTCGCGAAATGTTGGACGAAGGGGTACGGGGACGGAGAGATCCAGGGAGGGAGGAGCGTTTAGTTCGTGGGGCTGGTGGATCTCGTCCAACCCTGCCAAATCCGAGCTCCGGCAACTCCGGCGAGGTCGGGCGGATCCGGGCCGGATATCGCCGGATCCGGCCGGATCCCGGCATGGGGCGGCGCGGGGAGGCACGGGGAGGCGGTGGCGCCGAGCTCCAGTGGTGGCGCGGTGAGGCGCGCCGGCAAGCAGGCGAGCAGGGCGGCGGAGGTCTGGCAGCCGCGGCGTGGGGCGTCGCCCGTGGGCTGGCAGCGCGCAGCGGCGGCGAGGCAGCAAAGAGGCAAGGCGGCGGCTGGCGAAGGCGGCGGCCGGCGAAGGCGGCGCGGCGTGGTGGCGGCGAACGGTGGCGGAGGCGGGCGCTGGCGAAGGGCGGCGGGGCTGCGCGCGGGACGCTGGCGGCGTCGCGCGCGGGCCTGGTCATGGCCCGGGGCGGGCCGGGCGGGCCGCGGCGGTGGGAGGCGCGGTGGAGGCGAGGTGGCGGGGTCTGATTGGCTTGGGGCGGCGATGGACGTGTCCGGCGCGGGATGGACATGTCCGGCGGCGGGAGGAGGAAGAGGCTAGGGTTTCATGTGCGAGAATTTCGGGGGAAGGCACATATTTATAGGTAGAGGGAGTTAGGAGAGTTCAAATGAGGTGTGGTTTTTGCCCACACGATCGTGATCCAACGACGGAGAGCATGGAGGGGCTTTAGATTGGATATTGGGCGGTTGTGAAGGTGTGCTGGACGGCAAAGAGAAGGGGGTTTTGTGGCTACCCGGTTAACTGTTGGGGCATCAAACGGCCTCCAAATGGAACAAAATTTGACAGGAGGTCTACCGGTGATGTACCAAAACCACTAGGCAAATCTCAGCCCATTCCGAGAACATTTTTCTCCCGCTCACGAAACAAGATCCGAGAGGTGTGACGGGCGCGTACGAGTGTGGTTGGGCTCAGCACGGACAACGGAGAGAAAGGGGGAACCCGAACGGATGCAAGTTTTGAAAAAACATGCAGATGAAATGCAGATGATGACATGGCAAAATGCAACACGCAATAAAAAGACATGGCAACGACGGCGAATAACTGGAAGACATCTGGCGCGTCGGTCTCGGGGCATTACAACTCTCCTCCACTAACAAGAGATCTCGTCCCGAGATCTTAGGAACGAGATGGAAGAGAAAGAGGAAGAGGTGAAGTAATAATGCAACAGAGAAGATGAACAAGATCGAGAGCACTCGGGTAGAAAAGAGGAACGGCGAATGTGACGAGAATCAAAAGCTCATGGAATAAGATAGACTCTGAAACCACTCCGGTTAGAATAAGATAGAAAAGGAATAACAACATAAGAATTCCGGCAGCACTCCGGCTGAAAATGGATGGAATGGAGACCTGACACTTGAAGAGACGAACAACACAATGCCTCCAGAAGAATTGAAAGAATCCCATCTGGAAAGAACGGAAGAGAGCAACAACTTTCACCACGAATGAATTCGATAGCATCCTTAGAGGAAGGGTAGAACGGAGTTGTTGAGAAAATCAACAACAAAAGAATAAGCTTGTTGTGGACATATCAAAACATCTCAAAACTTGAGGTGAAATTATACCACAACCAAATATCTGAAAAGCTGAGAAGAACGAAGAAATGCAAAACTCCACTTCAGAAGTGTGACGCCCCCGATTCAATCGTACACTAATCATGCACGCAAATGTGTACGATCAAGATCAGGGACTCACGGGAAGATATCACAACACAACTCTACAACATAAATAAGTCATACAAGCATGATAATACAAGCCAGGGACCTCGAGGGCTCGAATACAGGTGCTCGATCATAGACGAGTCAGCGGAAGCAACAATATCTGAGTACAGACATAAGTTAAACAAGTTTGGCCTTAAGAAGGCTAGCACAAAAGTAGCAACGATCGAAAAGGCAAGGCCTCCTGCCTGGGACCTCCTAACTACTCCTCGAAGCCGAACTCCATGTAGAATCATCCTCGGGATCTCTAGCTCCTGGACTCCAGCATCTGGTTGCGACAACCAGGTATAGAAAGGGGAAAAGAGGGAGAAAAGCAACCGTGAGTACTCATCCAAAGTACTCGCAAGCAAGGAGCTACACTACATATGCATGGGTATATGTGTAAAGGGCCATATCGGTGGACTGAACTGCAGAATGCCAGAATAAGAGGGGGATAGCTAATCCTGTCGAAGACTACGCTTCTGGCCACCTCCATCTTGCAGCATGTAGAAGAGAGTAGATGGTAAGTTCACCAAGTAGCATCGCATAGCATAATCCTACCCGGCGATCCCCTCCTCGTCGCCCTGTTAGAGAGCGATCACCGGGTTATATCTGGCACTTGGAAGGGTGTGTTTTATTAAGTATCCAGTTCTAGTTGTCATAAGGTCAAGGTACAACTCCGGGTCGTCCTTTTACCGAGGGACACGGCTATTCGAATAGATAAACTTCCCTGCAGGGGTGCACCACATAACCCAACACGCTCGATCCCATTTGGCCGGACACACTTTTCTGGGTCATGCCCGGCCTCGGAAGATCAACACGTCGCAGCCCCACCTAGGCTCAACAGAGAGGTCAGCACGCCGGTCTAAATCCTATGCGCGCAGGGGTCTGGGCCCATCGCCCATTGCACACCTGCACGTTGCGAACGCGGCCGGAAGCAGACCTAGCCTAGCAGGCGTTCCAGTCCAATCCGGCGCGCGCCACTCAGTCGCTGACGTCAAGAAGGCTTCGGCTGATACCACGACGTCGAGTGCCCATAACTGTTCCCGCGTAGTTGGTTAGTGCGTATAGACCAAATGGCCAGACTCAGATCAAATACCAAGATCTCGTTAAGCGTGTTAAGTGTCCGCGAACGCCGACCAGGGCCAGGACCACCTCTCTCCTGGGTGGTCTCAACCTGCCCTATCGCTCCGCCACAATGTAACAGTCGGGGGCCGTCAGGAACCCAGGCCCACCTCTACCGGGATGGAGCCACCTGTCCTTTCAGCCCCCTCACCAGAATCACTTGCGGGTACTCAACGAGCCGACCCGACTTTAGTCACCACATGTGTCATGTATATAAAGTATATAGTATATACCCGTGATCACCTCCCGAAGTGATCACGGCCCAGTAGTATAGCATGGCAGACGGACAAGAGTGCAGGGCCACTGATGGAACACTAGCATCCTATACTAAGCAGTAGGATAGCAGGTAAGGGTAACAACGGTAGCAACAATGACAGGCTATGCATCAGTATAGGATTAACCGAAAGCAGTAACATGCTACACTACTCTAATGCAAGCAGTATAGAGAAGGAATAGGCGATATCTGGTGATCAAGGGGGGGGGCTTGCCTGGTTGCTCTGGCAAGAAGGGGTCGTCATCACCGTAGTCGTACTCAGTGGAATCAGCAACGGTCTCGGAGCCTACCGAAAAGAAGTAACGGAGGGGGAACACAATAAATAACTGAGCAATCAAATGTAACACAAAGCAAGACGCGGCAATACGTTGTGCTAGGGGTGACGTAACGCAGGGATATGTGATACCAGCGAAGGGGGGAAACATCCGGGAAAGTATCCCCGGTGTTTCACGTTTTCGGACAGATGAACCGGAGAGGAAAGTTGCATGTTTGCTATGCTAGGGATATGTGGCGGACGAACGGGCTGCGTACCCGGATTCGTCTCGTCGTTCTGAGCAACTTTCATGTACAAAGTTTTTTCATCCGAGCTACGGATTATTTTATATTAATTTTTAAATATTTAATTCATTTTTATAATTAACAGAATTAATTCAATTAGAAAATGCAATTATGACGTCAGCATGATGTCAGGGTGATGTCAGCAGTCAACTAGTCAGTTGACCTAGTCAAACTGACATGAGGGTCCCACTATCATTGTCTAAGACTAACTAAGCACGTTTAATTAGTTTAGTTAATTGATTAGGTTAATTAAACTCAATTAATTTAGTTAATTAATGAATTAATATTTTTTATTTTTTTAATAAAAAAATTTAATTCCTTTTTAAAACGTTTTAGGGGGCGGGGCCCCCCTGTTAGTGGCCTAGAGGGGCCATAGCGGGTGTGGCTAATCGGGCGGAGCCGGGCGGAGGCGCTCGGGCGTGGGCGCCCGAAGGCAGACCCAGGGCGCGGCGAGTGTTCGCCGGAGCGCGACCAGGGGCGGAGGTGGGACGGCGAGCGGCTGCAACCACTGCGGGAACCGCAATGGGGCCAGGGGCGAAAGCAGACGGGGCGACGGAGGCGTCCGGAGGCAGGGGCGCGGCCGTCGCCGGGCGTGTAGGGCGGCGACAGCAGGCCACCGTGGGCGGGCGCAGGGTCGCCTGGTGCGGTGCGCGCTGGAGCCAGAGGGGGGCGGTGACCGTGGCAGGGACAGCGCGGGCGCCGTGTTTGAGCGACGAAAACAGCGAGCGGGAGGGGCTCACAGGGGGAGTGGCAGGGTACGGGGCAGTGGGCGCGGGGAGGAGGTCGGGGACTCCGGCGACGCAGGGGAGGTCGACGGCGCTGGCGAGCCAGCGAGGTGGCCTTCGGCGACGGGGTCGGGGCGGCCACGGATGGGGCGCGCGCGGAGCTCGGGGAAGACAACGCGGTGCACGAAGGAGAGGAAGGAGGCCGGGAGGTGCGGCACCGGCGAGGTGGCGTCGCGGAGGAGGATGCAGGCTCGATGGGGCGACGACGGGCGCGACGGTCGGGGCGCCGTTGGCGTCGGGGACGGGGTCGTGGCCCTCTTCCAGATCCGGATCGGGGAGAGGGGATCGCGCGGGGTGGGGGCGAGTGGTGGGGTACTTGGCTAGGGTTACGTTGGAGTGGGGGGAGGCCTAATTAGGCCAGTGGCGTGGGCCGGCCTGGCTGGGCCAAGGCCCAGTTGGGCCGAGGGGGGTTTCTTTTCCTTTTCTGTTTGTTTTGTTTTTTTCCTTTTCTTTTATTTATTCTCTTCTGTTTTCATTTATAATTTCTTTTATTTTTAGTTTTATAAAATGCCAAATGAGCACCTGAATTAGTATTACTAATTAGTCCACTGCCACAATTATTTTGGCACATTATTAAATTAGTTATATTATTATAACTTTATAAAAGGCATTAATTTAATTGTTTTTGCTGCTGTTTTAATTACTTTAGAGCCCTAAAACATTTTATCAAAGTTTGGTCTCTCCACCAATATATCCTATGAATTATTTGCCATAATAAGAACATTTTAGTTTTTATGTTTGAAAACATTTACTGTTTGCCTATATTTTAAATTTGAATTTGAATCGTTTTGAACTAACGCGAGTTTATCAACAGTAACCGTGGTGACGTGGCATCTTTAACAGAGGTTTACTGTAGCCTAATTATCCGGGCATTACAATTCTCCTCCACTACAAGAAATCTCGTCCCGAGATTTAAGGGGTAGAGCAAGGGGGAAAGATTTGGTTACGACATCCTAATGGATCTTCTCATTCATTTTTGCTCTCCCTGAAGTAGTTGACCCGCTTCGTTGATGTCCTTATTTCTCTGCTTCAGATCGTCATGATGAAGTCGGCATCCTTTCTTCGAGAACTCCATCGTACTTTCGAAAGAATAAGGGTGGTTATTCCGGAAGAACAGACCTCTGCAAGGTTGACTAACTGGTCGATAACATCGAGGATGGTGGCGGGAAGTAACTCTCGAACTAAAACTTAAGAAAATATCAAGAGCAAAGTAAGGAGGTATCATGGGAAGTTTCGAGCGGGCATGCAATCGTTCGTTGCCTGAAACGAAATGTGATAGGGGTTCAGAGCAAATGGGAAAGTATTGCGTCTGGTACCAGAATAGATCACTAGGCAGGTGGCCCGTGAATCACATACGAAGTCAAGCTCGAGGAATAACTTCGACAACAGGGTGTATAGGAGAGTCATGTTTCGATCCTGTGGAACTGTGGGTTATGGGCCCACCATGTGGGTTAAAAGTAGGAAGGGCGGTGACATCTTGCACGATCATGATAGCAAGGCATGTCAGAGGGTAGCCTGTCAGTTATATGTCAGCAACATCGTCGGTACCAAGGGCGAGGGACGAAGAGAACCATTTTCCTGCTCGTTGAACAAGGCGGACCAATAGGCAAAGTTCTCGTCCATCACTGGCTACTAGAATGTCATTAACAATAGTAACAGGGTCTTGCTGACAGAATTGTACAACGAGGTGTTTACATAAGCAGGAGAATATTACTGCTTAGATCATATAGATCACAAGAAAGGTTAAACCAAACAATGGAAAGGAAAATGTGATCTTCATATTAAACAGAACAATGGAAAGGAAAATGTGTTTAAACACAAAACTCAAGGGTATATCCTTCCCAAGGACAAACAGAGCATGATATCCATGACAGGATATAACATAGAAAACCCTTTAGGAAAGGGGAGAGAAAGTTCATGACATTACCCATACAATGGTGTTTGGATAATCGAAAAAGAGAATTTAGCATTGTGCTTCAAATGCTCTTATTGATGATCGGAGTAGCACAGACATGCTTCTAGATAGCATTGACATGGTCTTCAAGCAAATGTCAGTCTTTGGATACACGAAGGATTCATCAGGAACAACTAGTAGAATAAGTCTTACAATTTCCTCATGGAAGAATGTTTAACCTGGCTGAAAAGGAATCTACAACAATAGGGCCTCCGGCCAGGTGTGCTAGGCATGACATCACCTTACCGGTTAACGTAAGGACCAATGTTACGACTGTTGGAAAATGTCCCAACCATCATATCTGACCGAGATTCAGATCTGATTGGTTTCAGGATACCTCAGACTCAGGATGTCTGCGAAGAAAAGTGCAACACAAATTGATGGGATGACATTGTAAGATTCTCGGGAAATGAACTATGAAAGCAAGTTCCGAAACAAGAGTTCATCATTAAACCAAGGAGAGGGTTAGGAGGTGGCTGATGGACTCAGCGACATTCCATTGAGATTTCCAAAAGATGGATTTCCACAACTATGTGAACAAGGAGATAACATTAGCTAGATCGAATGACTTAATGATGTATGCTCGAGGAAAACATACACAGTTAAACATTGGTTGCAATGTGCACCCGAAATATGGGCTAGGTAGCACGATCAATGTTCGAATGATGATTCATTAAGCCATAGACGTAGAATGAAACTATAGACCAATAACTTCAAAGCAATAGGGTTGCTAGAAGTTTAGAATTTACACATCACAGACCATTTGTCGGTATTTCGTTTAGAAACAACACGGGGACCAAGAAAGAATGGTGATGGTGAGAAGTATCACTGTACCAAGAATTCTTAAGAGGTGGAGTAATGCTCACGACATTCTTGACATCAAAGATGGTAATACTCCACGGTAGAACATAACATAGGTTGGATAGCAGGGAAATCAAGATACAACACAAAATATGAACAAGTTTGTGTTGAGGGGAGGCAAGAATGTTGTCGATGATAACACAATTCATCGAGGGGCAAGGATGGTATTTCTCATCCTGAATTTCGACACACAACTTGGAAGAAGTCAAATTGTTGACAATGATCACGACAAATTTGTCGAGAGGTTTTCAAGAAGATGTAATTGATCGACGATGACATCAAGTCAAAGGAATGATGAAAGCGAAAGGTTATTGGAACCACGGGTAGGACACAAACTCGAAATCAAGTTTGCTGTTCAAGGAGAAGTGATATGACGAGGAAGATCGACGCAAGATTAGCTCACTGTCGAAATTTGTGCGTGGGAAGGTCCAGGTAGCACAGTTAAAATCGGCACGATAATGACATAGCCGAGCAGGCTAGGAATGACTTGAAGGATTATTAAACTCGTAAGCCACAAAAATTACTTAGAGTTATTGAATCGGAGTGCGGAATTGATTCACTTATCGGTGTCTTTGAGGGGTTCTAACAACTCAGAACCCGTTGGAAAAATGGAATCGGCAAGAATATTAGTTGATGAAGAACTCATAAGAAGTTAAGTAGTTCCTTGGCATTCTCGAGATACCAGGGGGTAATACTCGACGACAGACCGAAGTAGAGGTTGGACGGGGGTATTGCTCTGCAGAGGACAAGTGCTTAAACTTGCACGAGAAATGGTATTTAAAGGAGAACATGGTCGGAACCACGATTGCAAAAGGATCAATACACAGATACTAGACGATATCATATCAAGGAAATAGTTATTATTACAAGAAGCTTCTATGATAGGATCTACATCGTGTCCATGGGCATGAACACAAAGTTCAAGGTCGACTCCCACTTCTCCAATGCATACCCTTTCATTCACTTCTCGCGTTTGATGAAGTTGCGGTGTTGAAAATTTTTATCTGGCAAAATACCAGAAGAGTATGACTCATGAAAACTTTCGAGTTCACACATACTATGAAAGGCATAGGTTCAACCCATCGGGGCATCGTGGAAACATATACCACAAGCTTCAGGGGTAAATAACTCAAGCTCGATAGTAGAGCATGGGTGACAAAACGAGAGGATACAATTTACTAAAGGCATTATGTATCAGGGAAAGAACTTCCAAAGTGATTGAATATGAAGGACGTTGTCGGATAAAATCCAACAAGGTTCTGATGGTCCATAAAGGATCTGATGTGAGTATCGGCACACAACCAGAGGTAGAATCAATGCAAAGACCTTGGATTATAGAAACAACTAAGTAACTTAGAGCTCAATTGCAAAGGAATTATGATTTACAAAGCGAAGGATCAGAAACAGACGCTCTGATCAAGGATGGATAAGTTCAATAGACATAGGGGCAAAATCGACGACAATTTGATTGGCGAGAACCAGCTCACGTTTCAAATGACGTCTGAGCCGGAAGGATGAATTCTAGGCTCTGATTGAGGATTGCGAGCATTCGCAACAGATTGAATCAACGGACTCAAAATGATAATGACAAGAGATGCCAATAAGATTACGAGACTTAAGATTAATCATAATGCAAGTAAGCAAGAATTTCAAGAGCAAAAGGCTCCTGAGGATTTTCGGAAGATCGAATGGTATTTTGAACACTTTTGTGAAATACTTGAATCAACTGGGGATGAGCGGATACTCGGTAAGTGCGAGAATTATCCGTAGGGGTATTCAGGTGACAAAGAACAGCAAGGCAGTAAGCTCAAAGGATTCTCGGAACAACAGAGAGAATTTCGGGGTATCTTGTAATAACAAGATCAACTGGGAAACATTGTATGAATGGCGAGTATACGTGGTTATCCATAGGAGTTTATCGATGAAAGGGAATTGCAAAAGCGATGAACACAAGTTCTCGGGTTATCAGCGGAGAGTATCTTCAGGGTCTTCACGTGCAGCAGACGATCATCAGTAATAAGGGGCTCTCCGGGTGAAAGTGATAACGAGATCCTAATGTTAGATTTAGCAAAACTCACTTAACCCGAATAGAAGAGAGATCAGAGTCCCAGAGTATAGACAAGGAGTAAAAGATCCTAATACCACCCAATGGCGACGTGGACCCGTAAGCCACACAGCCATGTTAGTAAAAGTTTTCAATGACTAGACTCGACTTCGGCCAAGGAGTTGGAAAGGGGGATTCCTACAGGCAGTCGGCTCTGATACCAACTTGTGACGCCCCCGATTCAATCGTACACTAATCATGCACGCAAATGTGTACGATCAAGATCAGGGACTCACGGGAAGATATCACAACACAACTCTACAACATAAATAAGTCATACAAGCATGATAATACAAGCCAGGGACCTCGAGGGCTCGAATATAGGTGCTCGATCATAGACGAGTCAGCGGAAGCAACAATATCTTAGTACAGACATAAGTTAAACAAGTCGGCCTTAAGAAGGCTAGCACAAACTGGGATACAGATCAAAAGAGGCGCATGCCTCCTGCCTGGGATCCTCCTAACTACTCCTCGAAGCCGAACTCCATGTAGAATCATCCTCGGGATCTTTAGCTCCTGGACTCCAGCATCTGGTTGCGACAACCAGGTAGAATGGAAAGGGGAAAAAGAGGGAGAAAAGCAACCATGAGTACTCATCCAAAGTACTCGCAAGCAAGGAGCTACACTACATATGCATGGGTATATGTGTAACGGGCCATATCGGTGGACTGAACTGCAGAATGCCAGAATAAGAGGGGGATAGCTAATCCTGTCGAAGACTACGCTTCTGGCACCTCCATCTTGCAGCATGTAGAAGAGAGTAGATGGTAAGTTCACCAAGTAGCATCGCATAGCATAATCCTACCCGGCGATCCCCTCCTCGTCGCCCTATTAGAGAGCGATCACGGGGTTATATCTGGCACTTGAAAGGGTGTGTTTTATTAAGTATCCGGTTCTAGTTGTCATAAGGTCAAGGTACAACTCCGGGTCGTCCTTTTACCGAGGGACACGGCTATTCGAATAGATAAACTTCCCTGCAGGGGTGCACCACATAACCCAACACGCTCGATCCCATTTGGCCGGACACACTTTTCTGGGTCATGCCCGGCCTCGGAAGATCAACACGTCGCAGCCCCACCTAGGCACAACAGAGAGGTCAGCACGCCGGTCTAAATCCTATGGCGCAGGGGTCTGGGCCCATCGCCCATTGCACACCTGCACGTTGCGAACGCGGCCGGAAGCAGACCTAGCCTAGCAGGCGTTCCAGTCCAATCCGGCGCGCGCCACTCAGTCGCTGACGTCACGAAGGCTTCGGCTGATACCACGACGTCGAGTGCCCATAACTGTTCCCGCGTAGTTGGTTAGTGCGTATAGACCAAATGGCCAGACTCAGATCAAATACCAAGATCTCGTTAAGCGTGTTAAGTATCCGCGAACGCCGACCAGGGCCAGGCCCACCTCTCTCCTAGGTGGTCTCAACCTGCCCTGTCGCTCCGCCACAAAGTAACAGTCGGGGGCCGTCAGGAACCCAGGCCCACCTCTACCGGGATGGAGCCACCTGTCCTTTCAGCCCCCTCATCAGAATCACTTGCGGGTACTCAACGAGCCGACCCGACTTTAGTCACCACATGTGTCATGTATATAAAGTATATAGTATATACCCGTGATCACCTCCCGAAGTGATCACCGCCCAGTAGTATAGCATGGCAGACGAACAAGAGTGTAGGGCCACTGATGGAACACTAGCATCCTATACTAAGCAGTAGGATAGCAGGTAAGGGTAACAATGGTAGCAACAATGACAGGCTATGCATCAGTATAGGATTAACCGAAAGCAGTAACATGCTACACTACTCTAATGCAAGCAGTATAGAGAAGGAATAGGCGATATCTGGTGATCAAGGGGGGGGGGCTTGCCTGGTTGCTCTGGCAAGAAGGGGTCGTCATCACCGTAGTCGTACTCAGTGGCATCAGCAACGGTCTCGGAGCCTACCGGAAAGAAGTAACGGAGGGGGAACACAATAAATAACAGAGCAATCAAATGTAACACAAAGCAAGACGCGGCAATACGTTGTGCTATGGGTGACGTAACGTAGGGATATGTGATACCAGCGAAGGGGGGAAACATCCGAGAAAGTATCCCCAGTGTTTCACGTTTTCGGACAAATGAACCAGAGAGGAAAGTTGCGTGTTTGCTATGCTAGGGATGTGTGGCGGACGAACGGGTTGCGTATCCGGATTCGTCTCGTCGTTCTAAGCAACTTCCATGAACAAAGTTTTTTCATCCGAGCTACGGATTATTTTATATTAATTTTTAAATATTTAATTCATTTTTAGAATTAACAGAATTAATTTAATTAGAAAATGCAATTATGACGTCAGCATGATGTCAGGGTGATGTCAGCAGTCAACTAGTCAGTTGACCTAGTCAAACTGACATGAGGGTCCCACTATCATTGTCTCAGACTAACTAAGCAGGTTTAAGTAGTTTAGTTAATTGATTAGGTTAATTGATCGGGTTCATAGTTAAGTTAATTAATTTAGTTAATTAATTAATTAATTAAAATTTTATTTTTTTAATTCCTTTTTTTAAACGTTTTAGGGGGCGGGGCCCCGTGTTATTGGCCTAGAGGGGCCATAGCGGGTGTGGCTAATTGGGCGGAGCCGGGCGGAGGCGCTCGGGCGTGGGCGCCCAAAGGCAGACCCAGGGCGCGGCGAGTGTTCGCCGGAGCGCGACCAGGGGGCGGAGGTGGGACGGCGAGCGGCGGCAACCACTGCGGGAACTGCAAGGGGGCCAGGGCGAAAGCGGACGGGGCGACGGAGGCGTCCGGAGGCAGGGGCGCGGCCGTCGCCGGGCGTGTAGGGCGGCGACAGCAGGCCACCGTGGGCGGGCGTAGGGTTGCCTGGTGTGGTGCGCGCGCGCTGGAGCCAGAGGGGGGGCGGTGACCGTGGCGGGGACAGCGCGGGCGCCGTGTGTGAGCGAGGAAAACAGCGAGCGGGAGGGGCTCACAGGGGGAGTGGCAGGGTACGGGGCAGTGGGCGCGGGGAGGAGGTCGGGGACGACGGCGACGCAGGGGAGGTCGACGGCGCTGGCGAGCCAGCGAGGTGGCCTCCGGCGACGGGGTCGGGGCGGCCACGGATGGGGCGTGCGTGGAGCTCGGGGAAGACAACGTGGTGCATGAAGGAGAGGAAGGAGGCCGGGAGGTGCAGCACTGGCGAGGTGGCGTCGCGGAGGAGGATGCAGGCGCGATGGGGCGGCGACGGGCGCGACGGTCGGGGCGCCATTGGCGTCGGGGACTGGGTCGTGGCCCTCTTCCAGATCCGGATCAGGGAGAGGGGATCATGGGGGGTGGGGGCGAGTGGTGGGGTAGTGGGCTAGGGTTACATTGGAGTGGGGGGAGGCCTAAGTAGGCCAGTGGCGTGGGCCGGCCTGGCTGGGCCAAGGCCCAGTTGGGCCGAGGGGGGTTTCTTTTCCTTTTCTGTTTGTTTTGTTTTTTTCCTTTTCTTTTATTTATTCTCTTCTGTTTTCATTTATAGATTCTTTTATTTTTAGTTTTATAAAATGCCAAATGAGCACCTAAATTAGTATTACTAATTAGTCCACTGCCACAATTAATTTGGCACATTATTAAATTAGTTATATTATTATAACTTTATAAAAGGCATTAATTTAATTGTTTTTGCTGCTGTTTTAATTACTTTAGAGCCCTAAAACATTTTATCAAAGTTTGGTCTCTCCACCAATATATCCTATGAATTATTTGCCATAATAAGAACATTTTAGTTTTTATGTTTGAAAACACTTACTGTTTGCCTATATTTTAAATTTGAATTTGAATCGTTTTGAACTAACGCGAGTTTATCAACAGTAACCATGGTGACGTGGCATCTTTAACAGAGGTTTACTGTAGCCTAATTATCCGGGCGTTACAAGAAGAAAACGGGGAATTATTTGCACTTCGAGATGCGAGAAGAAAAGATACTTGAACTCCTCCAACAAAATCTTGATGAATCTCTTGAAGAATGAATTAAATCAAGAAGAACCACCATGAAGAACTCCGGTGACAAAAGGATGATGAGATAGAATGAAGGATGAAAGAATAAATTAAGCCTTGCGGTGATTTAGATGGCGGTTCCGACGAAATGGCCGAGGAAATTTGAATTCCGGAAAAGAAAAGATGAAAACACTTCGAACCGCGAAATTATTCATCATGAACAAACTCCGAAGGAAGGGATTAATAACTTGGAAGAAATAAGAATAAGATTTATCGTATGCTTATCCTTCATCAAATTAAATTGATTAAACGCAACGGATTTTGCATACTACTTATTCTTGTTGAAGAGAATTAAGGGGAATATGGCGCAACCTAGAGGAAGGTCTTCAATGAACCACCGGTAGATTAGAAAGAACGAATGAACTGACGTGATACACAAAGGAAAAGGAATCTTGAATGAACGACCGTATGAATTCGAAAATGACTGATGAAAGAGAATGAATCACCGGGAAGAATTAGAAGAACAAATATGCTTGAGGGGATTTAGATACAAGAGAACGGGAAGAACTCGAGCTGATTAAAGAGCACTTGAATGAAGCGCCGGGATAATTGGAAAACGGTAGCTGAAATGTGAGGACGAAGAATTCTTCTGGAATGATGGCCCCGGTGAAAAGAGACAGAAAAAAATTTCTGAAATACTCCGGATGAGCAAGGAAAGAATCTCACGATTGGAAACAATAAGAGGATAGTGACAACCTAGCGCCACAAATCTACAAGAGAACGGACAAGATTTAGAGGAAAATTCTTCTTTTGTCTTCAAATGACGATGAGAACCACCACCAAAATTGTTTAGATACTCCGGGAGAATGGGAAGCGAAGAGGTTGAGCCAACAATGAAATGATTTGAAATCGATCATGGAAAGGCATCTGACTGATGAAATTCATTCTTACGTCAAACTCTGAAAAGAATTTGGAATAAATCCGGAATAATTAGAAGAGTCAGGTAAGATCCTGGGAAAAACCCTGTGGGTTAGGGCCCACTAAAAGAAATCACCATTGAAAAAGGATTATTGAAGAGGTAGATGATGCACCGGAACAATTGAAATATTTGAATGAGGTGACAACCTCGAATTTATTCGAACACAGACGGATCTCCTGAGATGTCTTGAGCACTCCGGAAGGATAAACTGGCGAGAGGCGAACGAGCAAGGGGAACACTTGATCCGAGGAAAAGAATATGATCAACCCGAAAATTTTGAATTGAGTCCACCGGAGAAGAAAAAGGGATGAAGAATGTCAAACGAGACGAGAATTCACCGGTTGAGATAATTGAGGGAAGACTGAAGAGGCTCCGCACGAATGAAATTGATACTCGAAAGAGACTCAGGCTCCTGGAAGAAGAGGGTGGGAGGGCGGTAAAAATAAAGGCAACTTGGAAGGGCGAACTGACGAATATCTTGAAGAGAAAACAACGTTTGAAATAATTGAGAGAAGAATGCAAAGGATTCGCACGAGTAGGATGGATACTCGATTATGGACTCCGGCTCCGAGAAGAAAAAGGGTGGGCGGGTGGGAAAAGAAAACAACTGAGGATTGATCTTGCAAACACAAGAGGGTCGAATCGACTTGACGAGAAAATGCACCAGATGAAAAGAGCTGAGAACCAATGATCGGAAACCAACTGCGTGATCCTAAAGAAAAATTTGAAGGGGAAGAGGAGTAATTCAAAACACCTACGTCAAGATTCCTCACCAGAGCGACGAAGGGGTTGAGGAGTAAAAGAATTCCTACTACGATCAACCAAGGGGGCTCCTATGGTCGGTCGAGGCTCTGATACCAACTTGTCATGCCCAATATGCGACCCTATCCTAAAGGAACTCGAAGGTCCCACCAAGGATAGAAGCGCATATTGGAGACGCTTTTGCAAGGTGGATATCATTACATCGTACCATTACATAATAGTGGGGGATACATACAATAGACATACAATGCCACATGAATACAACAACATCATACATAAGAGCAACATCCGACTACGGATGGAACACAAACAGAAACTCAAACGACATCCACCCTGCTAGCCCAGGCTGCCGACCTGGAACCTATCCCCTGATCGAAGAAGAAGCAGAAGAAGAACTCCATAACAAGTAAACATCGCTCTTGCGTCATGATCATCGCATTACCTATACCTGCAACTGTTGTTGTAGTAATCTGTGAGCCACGAGGACTCAGCAATCCCATTACCATGGGTATCAAGACTAGCAAATCTTAATAGGCATGGAAAGGATAAGTGGTGAAGTTGCAGCAGCGACTAAGCATGATATGGTGGCTAACTTACGAATACAAGAATAAGATGAGAAGAACAGTCGCAAACTAGCAATGATCAAGAAGTGGTCCTGAACTACTTATGTCTAAACATAACCCAAACCGTGTTCAAATCCCGGACTCCGCCGAGAAGAGACCGTCACGGCTACACACGCGGTTGATGCATTTTAATTAAGTCAAGTGTCAAGTTCTCTACAACCGGATATTATCAAATTCCCATCTGCCACATAACCGCGGGCACGGCTCTCGAAAGTTTATACCCTGCAGGGGTGGCCCAACTTAGCCCATCACAAGCTCTCACGATCAACGAAGGATATTCCTTCTCCCGAAAAGACCCGATCAGACTCGGAATCCCGGTTACAAGACATTTTGACAATAACAAGACCAGCAAGACCGCCCGAATGTGCCAACAAATCCTGATAGGAGCTGCAGATATCTCGTTCTCAGGGCACACCGGATGAACACTATGTACAGCTAAAACCAGCCCTCAAGTTTCCCCGAGGTGGCGCTGCAAGTGGCTCTAGTTCGGACCAACACTCAGAGGAGCACTGGCCCGGGGAGGTTAAAATAAAGATGACCCTTGAGTCTGCAGAACCCAAAGGAAAAGTTATAGGTTGTTAGGCAAATGTAAAACCAAGGTTGGGCCTTGTTGGAGGAGTTTTATATAAAGCGTACTGACAAGGGGTTCCCATAAACCCAACCGCGTAAGGAACGCAAAATCAAGGAACATACCACCGGTATGACGGAAACTAAGGCGGCAAGAGCGGAACAAAACACCAGGCATAAGGCCGAGCCTTCCACCCTTTATCAAGTATATAGATGCATTAATTAAATAAGAGATATTGTGATATCCCAAAATAATCCTGTTCCAACATGGAGCAATCTTCAACTTCACCTGCAACTAACAATGCTATAAGAGGGGCTGAGCAAAGCGGTAACATAGCCAAACAATGGTTTGCTAGGAAGGGTGAAAAAGGTTAGAGGCTGACATGGCAACTTGGGAGGCTTGATAAACAAGTGATAGGTAGCGCAGCATAGCGATAGAACAAAGCAACTAGCATAGCAATGATAGTAGTGAGATCCAGGGTAACGGTCATCTTGCCTGAAATCCCGCTTGGAAGAAGAACGATTCCATGAAAAAGATGAACGGATGAAGACGAACCAAGCGTAGAAAAACGAATCCTCACGATCGCAACGAAAAAGGAACTATCGAGAAGAAGCACAACCGGAAAGAAGCAAACAACATGGTAAACACACAAAACACATAAACATGACATGATGCTCAACCAAGTATGATGCATAACAAAGGCTATATGATGCTACTCATGGCAAGAGATGATGCATACAAGAGAAACACATCAAAGCAAATTTAAATGAGGCCGAAAACAACATATAACAAGTCCGGTAAGTCCTAATATGCAAATTTCGAAATTGGCATTGAACTGAAAAAATATGAAGTTGAAGTTGTTAAACAGCAAGTTAAAGAGCACCATGATGATCTACATGAAATTCTAGTCAAGTTACATCTAAAGTTCATTTAATTCGGAGCTACGGCCTAGAAGATATGAGCAAAACAAGTTAAACATGGCATTAATGCAAAATGCATTTAAACATCAAGCAAACACTCTAAAAACAAGGATGCCACATGATAAAGTGAAACTACATGCAAAATCAAGCAAGTTTCATATAGAGCATGCTCAAAATGGAGCAACGGAGCAACATATACACTCCAAACAAGATATAACAACAATCTGCCCAAAACAGCAAGTAGGCACTTTGCAAACATCAAAAAAACATGCTAGAGGAATCATATGAGCACAAACTTGACATGCACTTCATGCACAGATAACATAATTCAAATATCCTTAAGGTTCGGGTTCATAGGCATCAAGATTAAACCAATATGACCAATGCAAAATGCAACTTTGTAACACAGGTGCATATGCATGAGCAGTGTTAATATGATGGCAACTTCACAGCAAGAAAGAGACAAGTTATAGAGCAAATAACATCATGGCATCATATACATATGGCTCATGGATTATTGGGAACCAACATGACAAGATCGAATGTCGAAACAGTTTCAGCAAGTGTAAAACAGCAACATTATGATAGCATGTTTGCAAGCATGGAACAGAAGCATATGATATCCAAAATTACCAACCATGGCATGTGATAAAAGTACTCATAGCATAATTCAAAACATATAATTGGAGCATCTCCAAAAGAGGCAGGGATCAAACCATAACAAGCTCACCACAAGGCATCATGAAGTTAATAGAAATCTGGAACAGCATGTAGGCATGTTCATGGCAATGAAAACATATGCTACAGGACATATATGAGACATCAAATGGCATGCTAAGATATATCATACCATGGACAACAAAACATGCCAACTAAGAATCTCCAGATGATGCATGTATTAATTGGTAGCATCAAGAAAATATGGCATCATGATATGACAGAAACAGACTTGACAGGAAGTTAACAGCAAGTAGCCAAATTCACAAGCCTGATGCACTCACTACAGGGCATATCAAGATATATGCATTGAACCATAGTAAAGATGGCATTATTATGCTCCTAAAACATGTAGACATGATGCTCAAAAGAAAATCACACAAAAAGATATAAAAATGACAAATAGGCAAGTTACAGCAGTTTTTAGCAGTTAACAGCAACATGCACTTTTGCAACATGGGTTAATATGTCAATATGCACCCTAACATGAATTAAAAGCACACCAACATGTAGAGCATGAATAGCAGCACATGTGCATATCAAGATCATCATCATAGGATCAACAGGGACAAAGTTACACCACTCACAAGATGCATACATGATGTCAACAATCAGCAGATTACAACAGCTTATATCACTTAGCAGTTTTGCAACAAAGATTAAGGCATCAAGATTAACCGTAACATGAATGCAAACTACTCCATCACGAATAGCATCAAGTGATGAACATTTTGACATATCATGCACGCAAAATATGCATGAAGTTATGGCATGGCAAAGAATGCAACATGAGATGAGAATCCTGGGGACTTCAAGATATATCACCTCGCGAAAAGTTGGACGAAGGGGTACGGGGATGGAGAGATCCAGGGAGGGAGGAGCGTTTGGTTCATGGGGTTGGTGGATCTCGTCCAACCCGACCAAATCCGAGCTCTGTCGAGCTCCGGCAACTCCGGCGAGGTCAGGACCGGCGGGAACGGGCGGATTCGGGCCGGATCTCGCCGGATCGGCCGGATCCCGGCGTGGGGCGGCGCGGGGAGGCACGGGGAGGCGGCGGCCCCGAGCTCCGGAGATAGCGCGGCGAGGCGAGCAGGCGAGCGAGGCGGCGGAGGTCGGGCAGCCGCCACTACTAGGAAAAAGACTATAGCTAATATGGACATTAATGGCGCACCAAGTATGTGGTGCGCCACTGCTATATAGTAGTGGCGCACCATATATAGGTACGCCATTAGTGTGCTATCACTAATGGCGCACCACACACACGGTGCGCCACTACTAACATTTTTTTTTCAAAACTAGTAATGGCGCACCACACCCTCTATGCGCCACTGAGGTTACATCCGAATTCAACAGGGGGAACCCCGTTGAAGATTTTTAGAATCCCCAAAAACCTAACCAAATAAAAGATACGGGGCTTTTAAGATCTAGAGGGGGGAAATGGAAAAAATTTCAAACTTAGTAATGGCGCACCATTTGCTAGGTGCGCCACTAGTAACATAAAAAAATTGGTTTCGTATTTTTTTTTGGAAAAAATGTTCAAAATATGATACGTAATATGACTGGGAAGTTTGAAATATTTTTTCAAATTTTCATCACAGTCATGAACATGAACAAAGTCCTAGACATCAACAAGGTTTAATAGGATTGATATGATAGATATATCAAGAAGTGCCTGTTAAGTGAGCTGGTGCTGGTGTTGGATAGAACTCTAAAGTTAAGCGTGCTTTGGCTGGAGTAGTGTGAGGATGGGTGACTTTCCGGGAAGTTTGACCACGGAGTGCGATTTGACTTGAGATTAAGCATATTGACCCGAGATTAAGCCATAATGACCCAAGATTAAGAAAAAAACAAAAAAATTGAATTTTTTTTGGAAAAAGATTTTCTGAAAAAAATTTGAAAAAAATTGTTAGTAATGGCGCACTTCTATGTGGTGCGCCACTACTAAGTCAGATAGTAATGGCGCACTTCTAGGCATAGTAATGGCGCACTATGTGTTGCGCCACTACTATCTGGGATCTAATGGCGCACTAGGGGTGCGCCATTAGTATTTATTATTAGTGGCATGGTAATAGTGGTGCACCTATAGTGCGCCATTAATGGCAAAAATAGGTGCGCCACTAACAGGCTTTTTTCTAGTAGTGCGCGGCCCGGGATGGCCCCCGCGGGCTGGCGGCTCGCAGCGGCGGCGAGGCGGCGGAGAGGCAAGGCGGCGGCCGGCGAAGGCGGTCGACGGCGGCGCGGCGTGGTGGCGGCAAACGGCGGCGGAGGTGGGCGCTGGTGAAGGGCGGCGGGGCGGCGCGCGGGGAGCGGGCGGCGGCGCGCGCGGGCCCGGTCGCAGCCCGGGGCGGGCCGGCTGCGTGCCGGGCGGGCCGCGGCAGTGGGAGGCGCGGTGGAGGCGAGGTGGCGGCGTCTGATTGGATCGGGGCGGCGGCGGACGTGTCCGGCGCGGGATGGACATGTCCGGCGGCGGGAGGAGGAAGTGGCTAGGGTTTCATGTGCGAGAATTTCGGGGGGAGGCACATATTTATAGGTAGAGGGAGCTAGGAGAGACCAAATGAGGTGCGGTTTTCGCCCACACGATCGTGATCCAACGACAAAGAGCATGGAGTAGGTTTAGATGGGCTATTGGCTGTTGTGAAGGGGTGCTAGACGGCAAAGAGAAGGGGGTTTTGCGACTACCCGGTTAACCGTTGGGGCGAACGAAAGTTGACAGGCGGTCTACCGGTGATGTACCAAGACCAGTCGGCAAATCTCGGCCCATTCCGAGAACGTTTTTCTCCCGCTCACGAAACAAGATCTGAGAGGTGTGACGGGCGCGTGCGAGTGTGGTTGGGCTCAGAACGGACAACGGAGAGAAAGGGGGAACCCGAACGGATGCAAGTTTTGAAAAAACATGAAGATGAAATGCAGATGATGACATGGAAAATGCAACACGCAAGCAAAAGACATGGCAACGACGGCGAATAACTGGAAGACATCTGGCGCATCGGTCTCGAGGTGTTACATGGCTGCATTGAGTCGATTTATTTCTCGTCTCGGTGAAAAGGCATTGCCTCTTGACCGACTGATGAAGAAGTCTGACAAGTTCGAGTGGAATCCTAAAGCCGAAGCAGCGTTTGTAGAGCTCAAAGCCCTGCTCTCCACCCAGCCGGTGCTTGCTGCTCCAATCAGCAAAGAGCCTCTACTGCTATATATCGCAGCCACTGGACAAGTTGTCAGCACAGTGCTCGCAGTCGAGCGGGAGGAAGAAGGCAAGGCTTACAAAGTTCAACGCCCAGTATATTACATTTCTAAAGTCTTGACTCCATCCAAGCAAAGGTATCCGCATTACCAGAAGCTTGTCTACGGGATTTATCTGACCGCGAAGAAAGTTGCACATTACTTCGCAGATCACGCAGTTTCAGTCGTTAGTGATGCTCCATTATCAGAAATCTTGAATAACCGAGACGCAACCGGTCGAGTGGCCAAGTGGGCGATTGAACTCCTCCCTCTAGATATCAAATTCTAAGCAAAAAAGGCAATCAAATCCCAGGCAATAGCAGATTTCCTGGTCGAGTGGATTGAGCAGCAGCAGCCGACTCAAATTCACTCGGAACATTAGACTATGTTCTTTGATGGGTCCAAGATATTGAACAGTTCTGGTGCTGGAGTGGTCCTAGTATCCCCAAGAGGCGACAAGCTCAGTTATGTCCTCCAGATTGACTTCGATTCTTCAAACAATGAAGCTGAGTATGAGGCACTCTTGTATGGGTTGCGTATGGCCATCTCACTCGGCGTCCGTCGCCTGATGGTTTACGGCGACTCAGACTTGGTGGCCAATAAGGTGATGAAAGAATGGGATATCAGGAGCCTAGCTATGACTGGTTACTGCAACGCAGTGAGAAAGTTAGAAAATAAGTTTGAGGGGTTAGAGCTCCACCACATACCTCGAATCAAGAATCAAGCAGCCGACGATCTGGTGAAGATAGGTTCCACTCCGAAACCTATTCCCAGTAATGTGTTCCTGGAGCATCTCCAGACCCCGTCAAGTCAAGAAGATCCTTTTACAAAGGAGCTCCCGCAACCGATAAGTCCAACTAATCCGACTAAGGTTGAAGTTCCAGCAGTAGTCGACTTGATCATGGAGGTTTTAGTGATCACTCCCGACTGGACGGTGCCGTATATTGCATATCTGCTCAGGCAGGAGCTTCCAGAGGATGAAGAAGAGGCCCGCCAGATCGTCCGCAGGTCCAAAGCCTTCACAGTGATAAGTGGACAGCTTTATAGAGAAAGTGGTACCGGAGTTTCTCAGCTTTGCATCTCTCCAGAAGAAGGTCGACTGATCCTAAATGAAATTCACTCGGGGACCTGTGGTCACCATGCGTCCTCTCGGACCATCATGGCCAAAGCATACCGAGCAGGATTTTACTAGCTATGTGCGAATGAGATGGCTAAAGATATAGTCGACAATTGCGAAGGCTGCCAATTTTACTCAAACTTGTCTCACAAGCATGCATCTGCCTTGAAGACTATTCCACTCGTCTGGCCATTTGCAGTTTGGGGATTGGACATGGTTGGGCCCTTCAAGACTGGCCGAAGTGGATTCACTCATTTTCTCATAGCAGTCGACAAGTTCACCAAGTGGATTGAAGCCAAGCCTATCAAGAATCTTGATTCAAGCACTGCATCTGTTTCATGAGAGAGCTTATATTCCGATATGGGGTCCCTCATAGCATTATCACAGATAACGGCTCCAACTTTGATTCTGATGAGTTCAGTGTGTTCTGCGCTTCCCAAGGCACTCGAGTCAACTACGCGTCTGTCGCACACCCGCAGTCAAATGGGCAGGCTGAAAGGGCGAATGGCTTGATCTTACAAGGGCTGAAGCCTCGGTTGATGCGCGACCTCAAACATGCAGCTGGTCGACCGATCGAACCCCTTTCTTCATGGTTTATGGTGCTGAAGCGGTGCTTCCGAGTGATTTGCTGCACAATGCCCCCTGAGTGGAACTCTTCTCAGAGGCTGAAGCAGAGCAGGCGCGCCAAGACACAGTAGATCTCCTGGAGGAAGAGCGAGAGATGGCCCTGATCCGGTCGACTATCTATCAACAAGACCTGTGTCGATTCCATTCTCGAAATGTTAGAGGTCGAGCATTTCAGGATGGAGATCTTGTGCTCCGAGTGCATCAGAAACGACCTCACAAGCTCACTCTGGCCTGGGAAGGGCCCTTCATCATCACCAAGGTGCTCCACGATGGGGCATATCACCTTTACAACATAGCCAAGAACGAAGACGAGCCACGCTCGTGGAACGCCGATCTGCTCCACCGTTTTTATACCTAAACACTCGGACCAACGAGTTGTAATAAGAATCCTTCAAATTGCTTATGAAAGACATGATTTTGGTAGTATTTTAATGATTGTTTTCACATAAGCATGTGTGTTCAAATCCCCCAGTGGGTGTCTTAGCCGCGAACCCGATTCGCCTAAGTTTAAAAACACTCCAAGTGAAGGGAAATCCTCTCACTCAAGGGCTTAGCCACGAACCCGATTCACCTAAGTTTCAAAAACACTCGGAGTGAAGAGCAATCCTCTCACTCGGGGGCTTAGCCGCGAACCCGATTCGCCTAAGTTTCAAAAACACTCCGAGTGAAGAGCAATCCTCTCACTTGGGGGCTTAGCCGCGAACCCGATTTGCCTCAGTTTCAAAAACACTCCGAGTGAAGAGCAATCCTCTCACTCGGGGAGCTTAGCCGCGAACCCGATTCGGCTCAGTTTCAAAAACACTCCAAGTGAAGAGCAATCCTCTCACTCGGGGGCTAAGCTGCGATCCCATACTCGCCTAAGTTACAAAAACACTCCGGGTAAAGAGCAATCCTCTCAATCGGGGGCTTAGTCGCGAAACCGATTCGCCTAAGTTTCAAAAACACTCCGAGTGAAGAGCAATCCTCTCACTCGTGGGCTTAGCTGCGATCCCGTACTCGCCTAAGTTACAAAACACTCCGAGTGAAGAGCAATCCTCTCACTCGGGGGCTTAGCTGCGATCTCATACTCGCCTATGTTTCAAAAACACTCCGAGTGAAGAGCAATCCTCTCACTCGGGGGCTTAGCTACGATCTCGTACTCGCCTAAGTTACAAAAACATTCCGAGTGAAGAGTAATCCTGTCACTCGGGGGCTTAGCCGCAAAACGATTCACCTAAGTTTCAGAAACACTCCGAAGTGAAGAGCAATCCTCTCACTCGGGGGCTTAGCTGTGATCCCGTACTCGCCTAAGTTACAAAAACACTCCGAGTGAAGAGCAATCCTCTCACTCGGGGGCTTAGCTATGATCCCGTACTCTCCTAAATTACAAAAACACTCCGAGTGGAGAGCAATCTTCTCACTCGGAGGCTTAGCTATGATCCCGTACTCGCCTAAGTTTCAAAAACACTCCGACTGAAGAGCAACCCTCTCACTGAGAAGCTTGGCTGCGCACTCTGAGCCGCATCACAAATACAACGTACGGTTGCACTCTGAGCTGCGCCACAAATACAACATACGGTTGCACTCTAAGCTGCGCCACAAGTACAACGTCTACTTTGAGTATAGAGCATTTCTCTCACTCGGCGAATCTAGGACCGCAACTGAGTCAAAAAATCCGAAAACAATACAGACAAAGAAACTGCATCCAGATAAAGCAACCAAGTTCGGATAAATCCATGAAGGTTCAGAACCACCAGCAGAGGTACTCGGGCTTTAAGCCCGAAAGAGTCTTAACGATTACAAAATCACTCAGCATTCCGAGGCAAATGGGGATAAAGTTATCAAGTTTTTCACTCGGCGGAAGGGCTTGCTCGCTTGACGAAACTATCCAAGTCAATGCCATCTGGAATATGAGTAGTTGCGGCGATAAAGGTCTCCATGAAGGATTAGAATTGGAGCTTCTTGGTATTGGCAACCTTAAGATCCGCCAGCTTCTCTTCCTTCACCTCCCTGCAGTGGACACGGACAAGTGATAAAGCAATATCAGCACCGCAGCGAGCAGCAGACTTCTTCCATTCTTGCACTCGGTCAGGGATGCTGTTGAGTCGAGTCATCAGGGACTCAAGATCATTTACAAGCACAACCTCTGGCCATAGCTCCTTGTCGACCTTGTACATCGCGACTTTTAGTCGAGCAATATAATCCAAGACACTAGCAATGCGTGATTCCAGTCGCAGCACATTCATCGCGGCTTCATCCTTGACGGGAGAGTTGATGGGGTCCAGACTCGTTTCAATCCGCCCAATTTCTTCCTCAAAATTTTGGCAGAATTCTACACGCACAGAGGAGTTGATGAATCGATAGTTGCATGACAAAGAGGTTTTGTGCAAATGAATCGGACAAGGGAAATACCTTCGAGCATAAGGAACATCTTCTTGGCAAAGCCACCGAGATAAGTCTCTAGTTCATCTCTCTTCCGAGTGAGAAGTCCGACTTTGTCTGCCAAAGCCACCTTCTCCTCCTTCTGCTGCACAACTTCCTTGTTCGCTTCATCAGCGGCAGTCTTCAACTTGGCGTTCTCTTCTTCCAACTTGCCGACTGAAGTCAGCTTCTTTTCAGCAAGTTCAGTTTTCTCTCGTGCCGTCTTCTGCGCCGCGGCAAGGTCGAGGTCCTTCTGCTCCAGAGCCTGCTTCATTTTGTCTAAAGAAATAACATTCTTCAGACGAGCTTGGAGTTGACGGTTTGCACTACACACATCTGTTCAAGTGGAGTCACTCGGTTCAAAAGACAAAAAGAAAAATGACAAGATGAACAGTCGACGAGTTATTACCTCCCATGGCAGCTGCTTCATCCTTGGCTTTCTGAAGATTCTCCTTGGCCAGTTCCAAGTCGAGGTTGAGACTGATCTGCTTGTTCTCCAGTTCAGCAAACTTGGCTCTGAGATCACAGGATTTCTGCAGCAAACAACAAGATAAGTCAATCGACGGAAAAAGAGTTCTAAGACTACTGCCGAATCAAACATTCAACAGCAGTCTCAGGGACTACACCCAGTGGGTGCACTAAGCATGCCCCCACTGGTTTGATTTCCCGCTCGGCATGGTCTGCCCAGCACGAGTGGAAGGAGTTAAAAAAGAAAAAAAATCTCAGACATTCCTTCTCAGGCCACCGCCGACTGCCAGCAGTCAACTGCTGTCTTGGGGACTACACCCAGTGGGTGCACTTAGTGTGCCCCCACTGGTTCAGTTCCCACTCGACACGATCCGTCTAGGTCGAGTGGAAGTTCTACAAGCAAACATTTCACAAAGACCCCCGCAAAATCAAACATTCGACGGCGGTCTCGGGGACTACACCTAGTGGGTGCACTCTGCGTGCCCCCACTGGTTCAAGGGTACACTCGACACGGCCTAGTCGACTCAAGTGACAGAGCTACACAACAAATATTAAAACACCCAGTGGGTGCGTGGATGCAAGGTGCAGACTCATGATAGATGCACATTAAAGGTTCCAAAACGCTCATCCACGGACATCTTATGAATAATAAAGCAGTAGTTTCAGATAATTGGATATCAGTCGGAAATCAACTTACAATTCCACTTACTTGGACATTGGCCTGAAGAGCAGAGCTGGCATCATAGGCGGCCTTGCTGGTGTCATATACCACTTTCAGTTGCTCCATCATTAGAACTGCCTGAATCATAGCTTCTTTGCCAGCTCCCACTTGGCTCTCCGGAGCGTTGTACAGAGCAAACGGCGTAGATGATGGAGCGAATGACGTGGTTGGTAAAGTTGGAGCTGGAGGTGGTACAATGGGGCCAGGAATCTGAGTAGTCGACGCCGAGGGTTGGTCAGTCGACAAGGGATCAGCAAAGGAAACTGAAGTTCGAACTGGATCACCAAGTTGCTGAATGACTGGTTCTGATGCTGATGTCGAGTGGGCTGCCTTGCTGGCGAGCACTTTCTTGCTCAGAGTCTTTCTCCTTCTCCCTGTGTTCCTTGGAGGCGCTTATTCATCATCATCATCATGTGGAAGGTGGATAACATTCGCTGGTGCTGCAAGACACTCGACGTCAGTAGTTCAGTCGACCGGCAAAACAATTGGCAAAGTCGGAACATGACCAGAGAGTCGTACCTGCTCGGGAAGTAGCTGCGTCTGTAGTTTCCACGTCCTCCCACTCTTTGTCGATGTCCATAGACGTCCCAGAGGTAGCAACATTGAAAGTTCCCAACTCCAATCGGTTAAACAAGGAAAGAAGTTCACATTTTTAACAAACGCAAAGAGAGGTAACACTCCCGTTGAGGCGACAGGCACGTCCATCTTTATCTTGGGCAGGGCCTTCCGAGGTTTAGGCGCAGCGACTCTGGCCTGCTTCGGGGCCTTCTCTAATGGTTTGTGAGTGGACGTCCGAGTGCGCTTTGGGACTTTCATACTCGGCGGAGCTGCTTTGCCATGTCCACCCGCCGGATCATGTGTCTGCTTGGAGCGATGCTCAGAGTGGGGCGGCGAGTCGACCTCCTCACTGCTATCAAAATCTTCACTATCTTCTTCACTTTCGTCGTCAGATTGCCAGTCGCCGCTTCCTGCATCGCTATTCTCTCCCTCTTGGAACTGCTCACCGTTGGGCATCGAGTACATCTCGGTATAAATCTGCAAGACATGAGTTAAACAAGTATTAGTCAGATTCAAGGACAGTTGCAAATCAGAATATGGAAACACTCGATAAAGGCCTGACCTTTTTCGGCTCATGGTTGGAGTCAAATGGTCGAATCCTCCTGGACCCTCTGGGTTATCCTTGTTCCCAGTTATGCTCCGCAGATACTGAGCCACCGTCTCCTCGGCAACCTCCTCTGGGTGGATCCGTGCGGTGTCTTTGGTGCCCGAATACATCCACATTGGGTGATCGCGGGCTTGGAGAGGCTGGATGCGTCGACTGAGGAACACCTCCAGCAGATCCATGCCAGTTACACCCTCCCGGACTAAATTGACAACCTGGTCAACCAAATGTGAAACCTCGCCCTTCTCCTCCGGAGTCACGGTCAACGAAGAAGGTAAGCGAGGTCGATCCATGGTGAAAGAGGGGAGGCCGGTCGACTGACCCAGAGTTGGAACGTCCTTACAATAGAACCAGGTCGAGTGCCATCCCCGAACTGACTCGGGAAGGGTAATGGAAGGAAAAGTACTCCTACCTATGGTCTGAATCCCTAAACCCCACACATTTGAATTACATGTGTCTTTTCATGAGTCGAATGGGCTTTCTTCACCGACTGAGATCGACAAGTAAAGATATGCTTGAACAGACCCTAGTGTGGATAGCAACCCAGGAAGTTTTCACACATCGAGATAAACGCAGCAAGATACGTGATGGTGTTCGGAGGGAAATGGTGGATTTGGGCCCTGAAGAAGTTCAAGAAACCCCGGAAAAAGGATGCGGAGGAAGGGAGAAACCGCGATCGACATGGGTTGCCAGAAGAACGCACTCACCCTCATGCGGCTGAGGTTCAGACTCGTTCCCCGGCAACCTCCAAGATCCATGAGCACTCAAGCCCGCATTGGCCAGATCCTCGAAGTCTTCCCTCTGGATCATGGAGTGAATCCAGTCCCCCTGGATCCAACCAGGCGGCAAACCAGACCTCGACGACGACCCACGAGTCGTCTTCTTGCCCTTCGCCGTCGTCGCCGCCTTCTTCGAGCGCTCCAGGGCCGCCGTCTTGTCCTTTCCCATGGCAGCGGAGTGCGCACGGGCGAGCAGAGATGACGAGGGTGGTGGAGGACGCGGTGGAGAAGCAGAGGAGGAAGAGGACGATTGGGACGCACTGTGCATTGCATCGACCCGAGCGCTATTTATGAGGCCGCTTCCGAGTGGCTGACGAGTGGGCCCGAGGAATATTATCATATCCCACAGCAGACGCTCGCCCGATACATGGTGAAAAAGGCGGCGCAAAGATCGAGGCGCCCCCGTCTATCCACTCCGATGACTGCGGCACGCTCCGGCTCACGCGCTTCTCCAAAATTTTAAATCCCGGGAGATCCGGGAACCGCAGAGTAACCAATCGCGCCAAAGATTTTTCCCATAGCACACTCGAAGAATATCAGCAAAACTCACTCGATGACCTCTGAATTGATCAAGGCGACTGAAACGAAGTTGAAACCACAGCATAACTCCCCGAGTCAGGTGAATTGTCTCCGAAGCATGGAATCGAGTTGGAACCAACTTCAACTCTCTTTTCACTCAGACCTCAATCCATTCGGGGGCTAATGGTGATGCCATGAACCTAGGGTAGGGTCATAGGCCTGACCTATACGTCCTACCCAAGGTCACTACCCTAGAGTCAAGAACATTCAAAGTACAACAAAGGATACCGACTGAAGTCAGCTTGGAGTGCAATCTACTCGACCAGTTATCCCACTCGGATACCCCAATTCCATTCGACCAAGATAAAGTCATTCGACCATACAAGAAACAACTCAGATTACGGAAGACCTAAAGCAACTCCGGGATGGCAACGGTCAGGCGTTCAGTCCATAGTCTTAAATATCATTTACACCTCTTTATAGCTAGAGTTACCAGTAACGCCCTATTTTAATGTATATTGAACCCTGTGTAACGTGGGATGGTTGGGGTCCTGGCGCACTCTATATAAGCCACTCCCCTCCTCTGGCACAGGGGTTCGCACGCCCTGTAACACACACACACACACTCATATTCCAGTCGACAGCCTCAGGGCACCGAGACATAGGGCTTTTACCTCCTCCGAGAGGGGCATGAACTCGTAAACTCGTGTGTATAACCTCACCGTAGTCAGGACCTTGCCTCCTCATACGTACCCCCTACTCTTACTGTTAGACTTAGTACCACGACACCTACCCGGTGACGCCCGGCAGCACATTCGGGGCAGGCCCGGGGGCTTCTGTCGGTGAAATAAACCCTGGGTCCGTTGCCCAGACTGTGCACAGGCACGAGAACAAGATTGCAGCACCAAGGTCAGATTGGAGAAGAAAGGATCAGTTCTTCGAAGGACCAACGTGCAGCACAAGAAGACCAAGACTAACCAGAAGAGCAAGATACCGCCAAGGGAAAACCTCCCTTGCCGGGCAGGCGAGCCTGGCAAGGACGGGGTCACCCCCGGAAGCAAGCCTCTAGGTTGTCCCGGCAGGGCCTGCCGGGACTCGCGAAAGCAGAACCACCTCACCACACCACGATGCACGTCGTCGATTGGTGTGGTGTCAAGCTCCAAAGTGACTAAGTGGCTGCTATTCGCCACATGGCAGCCACTTCCTATACGAAATACCTACAGGCGACACTCGTCTTGCGACGTGTCGAGCGAGCAAGTGCGAAGCTGGCAAAACTGCCCGGCAAGGCCTGTCGGACGAGCTGTGATGTGACGTTGAGCAGCGCATTTAATGCGCCCTGTCAGCCTGCAGAGTTAGGTATGATAGCACGGTTTGTTATCTTATCAATGCATAATGACTGATTTGCCACAATGGTGACCCCTTTGTCTATAAAAAGAGGCCCAAGGCAACCATAGAAAGGGTTAGTGAATCCACCCCTTCACACATTCATACGCGTGTAACCGTTTTTGCCCCGAGGCAACCCTGTCGGGCAAAGCGTGTTGCGCTCACCACCATTTTGCCACCATCAATCCACCAAAGCAGGAGTAGGGTTTTACGCCTCACAGCGGCCCGAACCTGGGTAAAGACTGCCTGTGTGATCTCTGTTGTGCTGTTCGAGGCCCCTCTGCTCTTTGTGCAACATGCCATCCCCCCGCCGAACCAGCAAGGGACTCTTGGTCCCATAAGTGGTCGTGGTTTCCCACGACAACTACTCATGTGAGGTCTTGGTATAGACTTCATGCTCGAGCCAAAGGAACAAACCAAGATGATTCAGTACCACATCTAGGCAGTCAGATCTCGTCAGGAGAATGGTCATGATTATCAGCATCATTTCCAGAAGACATGCATTTATTCGAGCAACCCGATAGAAGAAATGAAAAGTTTTCATGGCCAAAGGAAACTTATTCTCAAATTTCTTAATATCACTGGCATATATGAACGAATCAACGATAGCATAAGGATTTGACATATGAGGAAAGACCCGTCAGAATTTTGGGAAAGGTGAAGCAAACCATCCCCTGAGCAAGGTATTTCGATAATATGAAATTCAAGGGGGACAATGTAACAGCCTGATTTTTGGCCCTTTCTTTTTCTTTTGATTTTCTGAGGTTTTTGCCTGAGTTTTCTTTTTCCATGGCTATGTGGTCTGGAAACTGAAGAAGATGACCTCTTCTTTCTTTCCAGAGTGGCCTGTCATCCTCCAAATCCTTCCCTAGACATTTCCATTTCCACCTTGGACCAAATCCCAATATTCTTTTTATTGGGAATATGCCTTTTCTATTAAAGGAATAACTCAGTTTGCCCTAGGTTGTGAAGCAACCCATATTTCCCTCACTCCTAAAATTCCCAAATAATTATCATAAATTGTTTGGGTAATATATTGCTCAAATATGGCAAAACTTTTCATTGCCATGTTAAAAATAATCCTCCAATAATTATTTTCCTATTCTGCCCTAAATGGCACTTTGTGAAGCAAGTGCTATTTATCTTTGCCCAATTGACTCTCAACTTCTTGGACACCTTTTCCTATCCATATCATTGCCCTGTGCCAAAGTTCAACCTCATTTGCCTAGTAATTATTTTTCTATGATTTTACAAAGTTTCTACCCAGAATGAAACTTTGTGAAGGAAGTATATTCTAGGCATGTCCAAATGAGATGAACTTTTGCTACATCCTTATTTGGTCAAATCATCACTCTCCACCCGATATGAGCGCATGTAACTTTTCTATGTGAGCACAACTCCAAATCTTAGTTTCTGGTCAGATTTTCAGTTTGTGAAGCAACTATATTTTATATTCCTTCATTTAAGCTGCAAATTATCAGGACATTCTCTTACCCATATAAACTCCCTCCACCAAGTTGTGGCTCAATCCATTTAGCCCTTTGCCCTGTGGAATTTTTCCAAGTTTCTGTCCAGATAGAAGCTATGTGAAGAAAGTGCTATTTTGGTTCATCCAAATGGTATGAAACTCCTTGGGCATATTAATATCTTCAAATCATTGGGCCATAACCATTTTTAGCTCATTTGATACAACTATGTGAGTGCATCATCCAAATCTTCATTTCTGGCCATTATGGCACTTTCTACATCAACCACCCTCTAAACTCCTCCTCTTAAGCTGATTTCAGGTGATCATAGTCACCTTAGTGTGTGATAAGCACCGGAGAAATCACTTCCTTCGTTGCCAGGTTTGTGCCCCCTCTGGACAGCACAAACACCTTGCTGCCAAAACCTTTTGGCTCCTCCTGCAAATCTCTTCTTTGCCCCTGAACTGACTTAGGGCTTCTTTTAGTCTCAGGGTATCATGGTCATTCTGCTAGATATGGTAGGCCTGGCCAAAACTCTCATTTTGCACCAGCGCGCGTGGTGATCACGCTTGTGTCATGCTAAACTCGTGCTCTGGAGTCTTCCAGACCCCTGTTCTCGTCCGCTCCCTCTGCCTCTCGCGTCCAAATCATGTCCGGTAGCTCACCTGTGCTCGACTCAGTCGCCCTGCGTCGCTGCCCCGCCCTGAATCAATGCCGTGTGGAAGACGTCGTCGCGCCCGTGCCATGCCCAGCCACTGACCACCATTAATGCTTGGTCGGGAGCTTGCCCGTGAGCTCTAGAAGCCTCCCCTTGGCCTATATAAGGACCCCTGACCTCTGCCACAGCTCCCAAGCCCCTCCCTCGCCACATTTGCCCCTCGGAGCAGCCCAATCCCGCCGGAGTTCGTCGGGTTTGTCTCGGCCATCGCCGGAGTCCGAGCTAGTCCGGTCACCTCAGGATTCCTCTTGCCTCCCCGACATGTCCATCGTGATCCTCTCCTCCCAGCGGTCCTCCCCACCCCACTTGTTCGATGCCGGAGCCCCTCTGGCGGCGCCTCCCTGGAGTTCGCCATCGCCCCGCCTCTCGGCCACCTCGTCGTCTCGGCCATCCAGAGCCCCTCTCCTCCTCCAAGCCTCTCCACTATCTCCCCCTCCTCCCGTAGAGCCGCCCCACCCCCGCTCCCCTCGCCGGAGCTGCCCGTACCACCCAAGCCCATCACCACCATGCCTCCCTGTCCTCTTTGGGCACCACTCATCGCCGCCGTTTCCAGGCCGCCCCGGCGCCGGCTAACCCCGGGAACGGGTGCGGCAGGCCCTTGCGCGCCCGCCGGTAGCCGTGCCGTGGCCGGAGTCGCCCGGAGCCCGCTTCTCCCTCCCCTCCTCTGCTCTGTCCACGCGAGGAATAGGAGGGATAGGAGGAAGAAGACGCGAGCGCTCGCCCCCCTGCCCATGGGCCCTCCTTGCCTCCCTGTCCCGCCTATAAGTGACCCCTCCATGCCAACTCAGCTTAAGTGGACACGTGTTTCTCAAAGTACGTTTTCTTTAAAGGAAAGTGTATTCTTTCCTCTTATGTCCAGAGAACGCTTTCCCTTCATGAAAGCGTATTTCTGTTCTACTTCGGTTGAAAATACGCTTTCTTTTTCAGAAAACGTAAATGGCCCGAAGGCGCTTTCTGTTTTTCCTCCAGGGGCTTGTTTGCTGAAAAATATTCACATATAGGTCCCTGAACTTCAACACCTCACAACTTTTTGCTCGTAACTCCGATCGAGGTGAAAGCAACGCTCACATCTTCGTATCATCGAGCTATTTCTGTTGGTTCCATTTTAACTAGGTGGTCCCGCAGTGGAAATGACCAGTTTGCCCTTGCCCTTATCAGCCCCCTTTGACAGAGAACCGTCCGGCGTTTCGTTTCCACGGCTTCACCGCACTCCTTCCTGGAGTCTCCATCACCCCCAGGCAAGCCACAACAGCCACTTGCATCATAGTCATGCAGTAGCCTTGGTTTCTACTTGAATTTTTAATAAAATTTTGCCCGTAATTTGCATGCTTGTTTGCTACTACTGTCGGTGCTTCGGTTATGCTCGTGGATTCTTGTTCACTTTCATGCTATGTTCCGATGCATCTTGTTATCTTGTGCCACTTGCTAGTATCCTGTTCGTAAGTCATGCTTGGTAGTAGTAATACATCCTGGTAGTTGTGATGTTCTTCGGATGCATGCTTAGTCTGCTATTCAGTACTGTTGCTAGTTTGTTCTGTTGCATCTAGTTGGTTACATGTTTACTTGGTAGTGTTCTTGCTATGTTCTTACATGGTAGTTGTTCATGATTCTTGTGGTCAGCTTATGCTTATGGTAGAGTTAGGCTTGTGTTATTCATGCTCGTCAGTATGCAATGCTCATTCGGATATATGATTCATTGTGGTTATGCTCTATGATTATGGTGCACCTCCATGCTTATGTTGATATCATGCTCATGCGTCGTAGTTGCATCTTGTTATTTCCTTATGACTCATATTATTGCATTCAAGTTTAATCGGACTTAATTGAACTTGAACAACCGTTGGCTGAGTCATGGTGCCACTGAATTGAGCTGACCAGTGCAACCACATTTGCCTTTATGGGAAGGATCTAACTGGGTCTATTGTCATGCCTCTCGCTGGTGCCTCCAACGAGGGAAGGTTATGCATGGGCGCTACCTTGGCCAGGTAGGACGGCATAAGCCTTGTGTGCCCATTGTTGTTTTATGGATCCATGTCCCCGTTTGGGACCGTTTATTTTGCCACTACGGTGGCCGTAGATGCCTTTATTAGGCATGGGGCCACCCATGACTTAGCCCTGAGAGGGAGTTGGTCGGAGTGGCCGGGAGAGTGTCATGGTAGTAGATCAGTTTTGTCAGAACGCTGTTGGTCCACCCGAATGGGGGTGTGAGGCCATGAGTTCCGTGGTGTGGGTACAGTGTGCTAACCTCTACAGAGTGTGTGTGTTAGATCTATCGATAGCCGCGCCCGTGGATATGGGCCCAGTTCAGAGTAGCTCACACTATGAGCCAACAATAATGATAACCTGCTTAATAATAACCCCGGTTCGATGATGAGAAAGAGATTGGTTGTGGTCGAGAGAGGATCACGGAGGTATCGATGATACCGATGTTGGTAAGTTGATGCATGTGTTGGTTACGAGGTAACCCGAGCAAAGTAAGTTGGTGCATGATATGTTAAACTGTTGCATGTAGTATCATCATGTTCATATGCTTATGCCTTGCCAAAATTGTATCATGTTCAGTTGTGCACGCCATGTTGTTCTGTTAATATCATGTTCATGATTGATTTAACCTTCTAATGCCATGTTGTTGTTTTCCTTGATTGCTTTTGGTTATTGTGAGCTTGCAAGTACATTCAATGTACTAACCTGGCGTGTCATGCCAGTTTGCAGGTCGTGCCTGGATTGCTTACTTGTTTGGTGTGGTTCCTGTGTTCGCGAGCTAGGATAAACGTTCCAGCCAGAGTCCCTACGGACTGGAGTCCATCATCACCGTTTGTTGTTCCACTGCTAATAGTTCTTTAGCTGCCAGTAGAGGTTCCGCTGCCTCGAGTTGTTATGCTGCTTGCATAGAGCAACTGTGGTTGGCATAGTGTCGTCGTGCCGGTGTTATTCATTGTAATATCAGAGACCTTGTATTCATATTCGTGCTATAATAGAAAGCTGGTTTGTTCTATGCTAAGCAGTGCCGTATTCCAAAAGACTTCGCCTCGATCTCTGGGCTGGAATACGGGTGTGTTCCGGTTTCTCTGAGCCGGGGTGCCACAGGCTTGGTATCAGAGCAGGTCTGGCTGTAGAGCGTCCAAGTCAGCTGGAACGTTAGAAAACGGTAGTATAGGGTCTGGTTGTTGCCCTTGCTTGCTGCATTTGGTTGTTGCCTTTGTTTGTTGCATAGCATGCATATAGATTTATTATCTGGTCACTAACAGTTTATCTTATGAGTGTAGGTGGCATCGGTTTTGATCCACTACATGCACCCTCCTTCTTAGCATGCCTGCTCATCGGTGTTCGGTGTCATCTCTGTCCTAGTAGAGTGATGCTCTGGTGCCACGTGTTCCAGACACCATTTGCAGGAGTTATGCTCGGATATCGTGTATCTTTCCGCCATTCACCCATATTGTTTCGGTGATAGACTTGTTTCTATCTCGAATCGTGCCATCCATCTCGAAACTTTGGCAACCCTTACTGATCGTGGTTATCAGAAAAGGGCAATGTCAGCAAGCCTTGTTTTTCCACCGCTGTCTTGCCCAGTCATTCCATTCTTTCGACATGCATAGTTCCCTTTCGTGCGCTTGATGATGATGTGGTCGTCACCTTTGTGTTCCGCCTCATGATCACCAAGTCCGTCCTCGCTTCCACATCCATCCAGATGTAACCGGAGTTCAGCCAACGCTTGGTGTAGCCTTGGTTACGCTAACTTCTTCCACACACAGACTCGCTTTCGTGCACACCGCCATAGCATATTAGACCATACTACCGGAGTTTCCGTGAGATTTGTGTCCTTAGGTGTGCCTGCATATTATTGTGTGAGTAGCAGTAGTATGTGATGATTGCTTGATTATTTATTTTCTTGTGTGCTTTTGTTTTTGTCGTTTCTTTTGTTTCTTTCTTTGGGACTTCGGTGTTACAAATTTTCCCCTTATTAAAGTTGCTCGTCAACCGACACCGGACCCAAAGAGTCAGCAAGGAGTTCAAATGTTTGGAAGCTCAGCTAAACAGAATGGAATTATCAGCAAACTGCAGTGAAATTGGAATATCTTGTCTGAATGCAAAAGAAATCCTGGATGGGCTGTCAGTATCAAGTTTGCATTAGCATGCACTCCTCCCAACAGTATGGAATTCTCAGCCGACTGCATTGAGATATGGGGATATCTGATCGTGATACGGATAATCAGGTTTTCCTCAGTGTGCACTCTTCGTAGCAGAAATGATCAAATCAGCAAGAAGATAAGCTATGTGCAGGATTGACAGTATATTATAAGTCAGCGATATGGTTCAGATGCAAGGGTCTGATCCTTCGTTGAGGATGATTTTGAAACAACATGTACCTGGAAGCAAGCAAGAATGTGCCATGTATTCAATGCTCAGAAAGAAGGATAGTTCAGCAAACCCCGGTGCATACAGGTAATCAACAGCAAAAAGGATTAAGATGATATGTATGTGGTAATCACAATGAGAAGCTTCTGGTGTAAGCAAACCAGTCTTCCCTCACAAGTTACCAGAGAAGATTCCAAGGCAAGATCCCTCAGTGCACTATATGGATGACTTCCTGTGCAAGGTACGTTGTCTTATTTGGTACATAACCATGAAAGCTTTCGGCATAAGGTACCGAGTCTTTCCCTAGCAAATTCTTTAAGGGGGAAAGCTTCTTAATCACGATGCCCAGTCTTCCTCAGTAAGATAGTCTGATGGATTCCAGCATAAGTTGTCCAATCTTCCTCAATACAGCATTGGTACAAGCTATGAATTGACAGCTTATGGCAATGCATCTCAAGAATCAGATATGCAACAGTTTAGTTAGAAGCAAGAATCAGTCAGAAAGCAAGTCTGCCTCGGGAATCAGATTCTCATATATATATGCGGTCAGCATACCCCCCAAGGTATTACAAGTCACTCGAACAAGGATCTGACAACCACATGAGGATTGTTAAAAGAAGGAAGCCAGCTATACACCGCAGTGTGACAAAGGATTATGAAGATTGACGACAACAGTGAGCCCAGTACAAGTACCTATGAACCTGGAAGATGATCCTGATGAGCCCTTGTCTCCTTTTCTCCAGTGAAGGCACCACGCCTGTGATCTGAGCTATTTTTAGCTATCCGGGGTGGATGCCAATTTTTATTTCTCTATTCAACAACTGCCACGAGTTCTGAGCTGTTTTCAGGCCGTCTCGTACAGCTGTTGAGTTTCTTTTTTGTGACAGTAGCCCTATAGCTGCCTTTTGGCTATTTCAGGGAGCTGCCACTTTCTTCTTATCGACCTGGTCTCATGCTCTGAGCTGCTTTTCAGCCGTCCTGAGCCGTGGTTGAGTTATTTCAGTAATGTCCCAGATCTGAGTTGTAAAGACCGTTCTGGTGGCTACTGATTTATTTGCCGATTTCTTGCAAGGGTTCGGATGATCATTTTCTTACGGTCAGAACTTGAGAGGTGTTGAACCTGCCATTTAATGGGTTACCATGTCAGAAGATGCGGATAAGAGTACGCCTGTCAGAATAGTGCACCCGAGTGGTCTCACAGAGAAACAATATGACCCCGCTCCTTCAGCCAAGGATCCAGATAAGAAAGCAGTAATGAAGGAGCAAGACTGATACCTGTTGCAAGAACCGCAGGGTGCAGATACCCCGGACAGTCTAAGTCAGTATTGATCACCATGGATATTCACCTAAGGGGGTCTACTCAATTTTGGTAAGGACCCCTATCAAGGCAACCCGCTCAGTCGACAGTATATGCTCAGAATTGTCAGTATCGAATATCTAAGTCTGCCAAGTCAGACTAAGGGTCAATTCCGCAGTTCAACCCCGGCAACCTTGGTAAAATCATCACATTCCCTACTATCCCCAAGGATATGCCGACAGAATGAGTGATCAGTATGTGGAATAACAGTTTGGAAGCATGTGCCCTCAATTATGAGAATCACCAAAGGATAGCTTGGCATAAATAAAATTTCGTCTGTCAGCACCACCGTCAGTCAAGTCTGCGGATACTATCATATAAGGCCATACCCCTTCATGCTGGCCAAGGCACGCGACAGTCAAATATTTGGTACGGATCTGATACTCAAGACAGTGGAGCCGGTCAGGATGATTCTGAAACTCCTCCGATAAGTCCAAATCTGTCAGGAAAACGGTTATGACTCAAAACACTGTTTGGAATCCGAAGGACCTGTATTTAGTGGAGAAACCCAATGCAAGGAGTCAGAGCTTGGGTGTTCATCAGGAAAATCTGATCACCACTTCATGGAAGGTTGTTAGTACAGACACAATAATCGAAAATCACTCTCGGATTTGTGAGACAAGCATATATTGCAATCACGATAATCTCTCACAGTTAGCTAAGTCATCAGATATGAAAAGAATTGGAGCCAGTATAAGCATGAACAAGCAAGATAAGATCCGTCAGAATGTGGATACAGTGAAGCAAACCACCCCAGAGCCAGTCAGATAAAAATTTAGTAGAAACAACAATAAAGGAAAAAGGGTACCCGAGTTGGAAACGGTTTCCTTAAGGTCAGATATATTCATACTTGTTCCCTGAGCAACCAAATCTTGAGGACGAGATTTCTTTAAGGGGGTAAGAGTTGTAACTGCCTGATTTTTGGCCCTTTCTTTTTCTTTTGATTTTCTGAGGTTTTTGCTTGAGTTTTCTTTTTCCATGGCTATGTGGTCTGGAAACTGAAGAAGATGACCTCTTCTTTCTTTCCAAAGTGTCTTGTCATCCTCCAAATCCTTCCCTAGACCTTTTCATTTCCACCTTGGACCAAATCCCAATATTCTTTTTATTGGAAATATTCCTTTTCTATTAAAGGAATAACTCGGTTTGCCCTAGGTTGTGAAGCAACCCATATTTCCCTTACTCGTAAAATTCCCATATAATTCTCATAAATTGTTTCGGTAATACATTGCTCAAATATGGCAAAACTTTTCATTGCCATGTTCAAAAATAATCCTCCAATAATTCTTTTCTTATTCTGCCCTAAATGGCACTTTGTGAAGCAAGTGCTATTTACCTTTGCCCAATTGACTCCCAACTTCTTGGACACCTTTTCCTATCCATATCATTGCCCTATGCCAAAGTTCAACCTCATTTTCTTAGTAATTATTTTTCTATGATTTTACAAAGTTTCTGCCCAGAACGAAACTTTGTGAAGGAAGTATATTCTAGGCATGTCCAAATGAGATGAACTTTTGCCACATCCTTATTTGGTCAAATCATCACTCTCCACCTAACATGAGCTCATGTAACTTTTCTATGTGAGCACAACTCCAAATCTTAGTTTCTGCTCCGATTTTCAGTTTGTGAAGCAACTATATTTTAAATTGCTTCATTTAAGCTGCCAATTTACCAGGACATTCTCTTACCCATATAAACTCCCTCCACCAAGTTTTGGCTCAATCCATTTAGCCCTTTGCCCTGTGGAATTTTTCCAAGTTTTTGTCCAGAGAGAAGCTATGTGAAGCAAGTGCTATTTTGGTTCATCCAAATTGCATGAAACTCCTTGGGCATCTTAATATCGTCAAATCATTGGGCCATAACCATTTTTAGCTCATTTGATGTAACTATGTGAGTGCATCATCCAAATCTTCATTTCTGGCCATTATGGCACTTTCTACAGCAACCACCCTCTAAACTCCTCCTCCTAAGCTGATTTCTGGTGATCATAGTCACCTTAGTGTGTGATAAGTACCAGAAAAATCAGTTCCTTCATTGCCAGGTTTGTGCCCCCTCTGGACAGCACAAACACCTTGCTGCCAAAACATTTTGGCTCCTCCTGCAAATCTCTTCTTTGCCCCTGAACCGACTTAGTGCTTCTTTTAGGCTCAGGGTATCATGGTCATTCTGCTAGACACGGTCGACCTGGCCAAAACTCTCATTTTGCACCAGTGCGTGTGGTAATCACGCTCGCGTCGTGCTAAACTCGTGCTCTGGAGTCTTCCCCGCCCCTGTTCTCGTCCGCTCCCTATGGCTGTCACGTCCAAATCATGTCTGGTAGCTCACCCGTGCTCGACTCAGTCGCCCTGCGTCGCTGCCCCGCCCTGAATCACTGCCGTGTGGTCGCCGTCGTCGCGCCCGTGCCATGCCCAGCCACTGAACACCATTAATGCTTGGTCGGGAGCTCGCCCGTGAGCTCCAAAAGCCTCCCCTCGGCCTATATAAGGACCTCTGACCTCTCCCGCAACTCCCAAGCCCCTCCCTCGCCTTATTTGCCCCTCATTCGCTGGAGTTCGTCGGGTTTGTCTCGGCCATCGCCGGAGTCCGAGCTAGTCCGGTCACCTCGGGCGTCCTCTTACCCTTCCCGACCTGTCCATCGTGATCCTCTCCTCCCTGCAGTCCTCCCCATCCCACTTGTTCGATACTGAAGCCCCTATGGCCGTGCCTCCCCGGAGTTGGCCGTCGCCCCGCCTCTCGGCCACCTCATCGTCTCGGCCATCTAGAGCCCCTCTCCTCCTCCAAGCCTCTCCATTGTCTCCCCCTCCTCCCGTAGAGCCGCCCCACCCCCGCTCCCCTCGCCAGAGGTGCCCGCGCCACCCAAGCCCATCACCACTGCGTCTCCCTGTCCTCTTCGGGTGCCGCTCGTCGCTGCCATTTCCAGGACGCCCCGGCGCCGGCTAACCCCGGGAACGGGTGCGGCAGGCCCTTGCGCGCCTGCCGGTAGCCGCGCCGTGGCCGGAGTCGCCCTGAGCCGGCTGCCCCATCGCCGCTTCTCCCTCCCCTCCTCTGTTCTGTCCACACGAGGAACAGGAGCGAGAGGAGGAAGAAGACGCGAGCACTCGGCCCCCCTGCCCGTGGGCCCTCCTTGCCTCCCTGGCCCGCCTATAAGTGACCCCCCGCCCCCACGTGCCAACTCAGCTTAAGTGGACACGTATTTCTTAAAGTACGTTTTCTTTAAAAGAAAGCGTATTTCTTTCCTCTTATGTCCAAAGTATGCTTTCCCTTCTCGAAAGTGTATTTCCATTCTACTTCGGTTGAAAATATGCTTTATGTTTAAGAAAATGTAAACGGCCCGAAGGCGCTTTCTGTTTTTCCTCCATGGGCCTTGATACGTCTCCGTCGTATCTACTTTTCCAAACACTTTTGCCCTTGTTTTGGACTCTAACTTGCATGATTTGAATCGAACTAACCCGGACTGACGTTGTTTTCAGTAGAACTGCCATGGTGTTATTTGTGTGCAGAAATAAAAGTTCTCGGAATGACCTGAAAATCCACGGAGCAACTTTTTGGAACTAATAAAAATATTGGCGAAGGAATCAACGTCAGGGGGCCCACACCCTGTCCACGAGGGTGGGGGCGCCCCCCACCCCCTAGGGTGCGCCCCCCTGCCTCGTGGGCCCCCTGAAGCTCCACCGACCTCAACTCCAACTCCATATATTCATTTTTGTGGAGAAAAAAATCAGAGAGAAAGATTCATCGCGTTTTACGATACGGAGCCACTGCCAAGCCCTAAACTCTCTCGGGAGGGCTGATCTGGAGTCCATTCGGGGCTCCGGAGAGGGGGGTTCATCGCCGTCGTCATCATCAACCATCCTCCATCACCAGTTTCATGATGCTCACCGCCGTGCATGAGTAATTCCATCGTAGGCTTGCTGGACAGTGATGGGTTGGATGAGATTTACCATGTAATCAAGTTAGTTTTGTTAGGGTTTGATCCCTAGTATCCACTATGTTCTGAGATTGATGTTGGTATGACTTTGCTATGCTTAATGCTTGTCACTAGGGCCTGAGTGCCATGATTTCAGATCTGAACCTATTATGTTTTCATGAATATATGTGAGTTCTTGATCCTATCTTGCAAGTCTATAGTCACCTATTATGTGTTACGATCCGTTAACCCCGAAGTGACAATAATCGGGATACTTACCGGTGATGACCGTAGTTTGAGGAGTTCATGTATTCATTGTGTGTTAATGCTTTGGTCCGGTACTCTATTAAAAGGAGGCGTTAATATCCCTTAGTTTCCAATAGGACCCCGCTGCCACGGGAGGGTAGGACAAAAGACGTCATGCAAGTTCTTTTACATAAGCATGTATGACTATATTCGGAATACATGCCTACATTCCATTGATGAACTGGAGCTAGTTCTGTGTCACCCTATGTTATAACTATTACATGAGGAATCGCATCCGACATAATTATCCATCACTAATCCAATGCCTACGAGCTTTTCACATATTGCTCTTTGCTTATTTACTTTACTGTTGCCACTGTTACAATTACTACAAAACTACTACTGTTACTTTTGCTACTGTTACTGTTACTTCCATACTACTTTTCTACTAAATACTTTGATGCAGATACTAAGTTATCCAGGTGTGGTTGAATTGACAACTCAACTGCTAATACTTGAGAATATTCTTGGGCTCCCCATGTATCGAACCAATAAATTTGGGTTGAATACTCTACCCTCGAAAACTGTTGCGATCCCCTATACTTGTGGGTTATCAAGACTATTTTCTTGCACCGTTGCCGGGGAGCATAGCTCTATTCTTTGAGTCACTTGGGATTTATATCTGCTGATCACTATGAGGAACTTGAAAGACGAAAGAACTAACATTTATCCCTCAACTACGAGGGGAGGTAAGGAACTGCCATCTAGCTCTGCACTTGATTCTCCTTCTATTATGAGTAAGCTTGCGACACCTAAACCTGCTTCTGCTATTAATTCGGATATGTCGCATGTTATTGATGATGCCACTTCTACTATGTGTGATACTTATGATGAAACTACCTCTATGCCTGATACTACTGTGCCATTAGGTGAATATCTTGATGAACAACTTGCTAGGGCTAGAGAAAATGAAATAATTGAAACTGATATTATTGATGAAAGTGATGATGAAGATTCTCCCCTAGATATGAATTGCCTGTTGTTCCTGAGGGTTATTGAGGGAGTCCTGGATTAGGGGGTCCTCGGTCAGCCGGACTATATACTTTGGCCGGACTGTTGGACTATGAAGATACAAGATTGAAGACTTCGTCCCGTGTCCGGGTGGGACTCTCCTTTGCGTGGAAGGCAAGCTTGGCAATTCGGATATGTAGATCTCCTTCTCTGTAACCAACTCTGTGTAACCCTAGCCCCCTCCGGTGTCTATATAAACCGGAGGGTTTAGTCCGTAGGACCAACAACAATCATAATCATACACTAGCTTCTAGGGTTTAGCTTCTACGATCTCGTGGTAGATCAACTCTTGTAATACTCATATCATCAAGATCAACCAAGCAGGAAGTAGGGTATTACCTCCATCGAGAGGGCCCGAACCTGGGTAAACATTGTGTCCCCCGCCTCCTGTTACCATTAGCCTTAGACGCACAGTTCGGGACCACCTACTCGAGATCCTCCGGTTTTGACACCGACATTGGTGCTTTCATTGAGAGTTCCACTATGCCGTCACGGTAAGGCTTGATGGCTCGCCTTGTTGTCAAGGACAACATCACCTCTAGGGGAGCCCTGGCTGTAGGCCAAACTCTCCGGCTAGGCGGCTTCGTCATGACCGCCCGTTCGGCCGCCGCGCCGACGATGACTTCTCAGGACATCAAAAACAGGCTCCACGTCAGCTCTCCTCCCTGGACGAGATCTTGGATCGCATCGCCACCCTGGGAGTCGCTACGGACTATGATCGGATCGGGCTTAAACCCGACCAAAGGGAGATTAACTCTCTGTCGGTCACCCATCAGATAGCGGTGGTGGAGGAACAATGCAACGATTCTTCCTCTATTTTAAGGACGAACTATGTCCGGATTCCCGAGCTCTCCGAGACGGATACCCGTCTACGGGAGGACATGGCCCAAGCTCCGAACCTAGAATCGGACAGCGGGCCAGAAAAATTTGGCAACATCCCGGAGCCTGAACTGCCAAGCTCGGAAGCTCCTCTGCCCCTGGGTCTCAGATCGGGTCAGGGTTTGGACCTAAATCTACCCACCCACCCAGATACAAGTGATCTTTCCCACATTAGACAAGAGCCCCAAGAGATAGTACATCACTTCTAGGCCAGATTCCTCCTTGTAATGAGCAAGGTCAAGGACTGTCGCGAGGAAGACACAATTTCATTCTTTTGCAAAAATTGCACGGACAGGGGAATCCTCAACGCCATAAGTCACCGTGACATAGCACACTTCGCTGACTTGGCGGCCATAGTACAGAAGTACTGTGCGATGGAAAGCGCCTGGAAAACCCAAACAAAATTCTGGGATCCTCCGGCTCTCACTAAACCCCTCGTTCGAACTAAAAGGGTGCACTCTCGCAAGTCACCCGATCCAGTTACAAGGAAACCAAAGCCCACTACAGGGCGTGGAACCGTATTGGAGGGATGGCTCAATGCGGCATGCAAAATTCACAGTGCACCGGATACCACACCAACACACAGCCTTAGAGCATGTTGGATACTCCGGCAGGTGGCCAAGAGCGGCGAGGATCTCCTCATCAAGAATACTGCAAAGCACCATCCCGCGAAAAATAACAATACAGTATTGACAGTCTTCGAGACTTTCGCCTCAAATAATAGGCACAAGCGAGCACTCCGCAGCCTCGCCGAAGTCTGCCACGTTGTAGCAATAAGTCCATGGAACGACACGTCCATAACCTTCAATGCCAGTGACGAACCTCAATTCCGAACAGTCCGAGCACCAGCCGCTTTTGTCCTTAGTCCAATTGTGGACGGCTTCCGTCTTACTAAAGTGCTCATGGACAGTGGCAGCGGATTAAACCTCATCTACGACGAAACTCTTCACAAAATGGAAATAGACAAGAGCCGCATTGAGCAAAGCAGCACGACCTTCAGAGGAATTATCCCTAGTTGGGAGGCACGATGTGCGGGAAAAATCACACTAGATGTGGTATTCGGCACGCCGGAGAATTATAGGTCCGAAGAAATCACATTCCAAGTGGCCCCGTTCAGTAGCGGATACCACGCCCTTTTAGGGCGGGATGCATTCATGAGCTTCCAAGCTATACCCCATTACGGGTACATGAAGCTCAAGATGCCCGGGCCCAATGGAATCATCACTCTAGCTAGTGATCCGTACGTAGCACTCCGCGCCGAAAATAAAACCGTCGCACTGGCCCTTGAGGCATTATCCGAAGCCCTCGCGGCCGAGGAACTAACTGCGTTGCACTCCACAGGGGACATAGACGACGTGATACTCGACAAATGACCCAAGTCCACCTCTTTCAAACCAGCGGACGAAATAGTCAAATTCCAGGTCCACCCAACGGACCCTACAAAAACACCATCCATCGAGGCACAGCTGAACCCCACAATAGACGCCGCACTGCGAGAGTTCTTGCGCGAGAATTGGGATATCTTCACCTGGCATCCTTCAGACATGCCAGGTATCCCACGCAGGCTGGCCAAGCACAGCCTAAACATACTGAAGGGATACAAGCCGGTCAAGCAGACTCTTCGGCGTTTTTTCAGAACCTAAGCGACAAGCCATGGGAGAGCAGCTAGCCAAGTTACTCAAGGCAGGATTCATTACAGAAATAAAACATCCGGACTAGCTAGCAAACCTGGTGATGGTACCAAAGAAGGACAAATCCTGGCGCCTATGTGTCGATTTCAAGGACCTCAATAAGGCTTGCCCCAAGGATCCCTTCCCCCTCCCCCGCATCGATCAAATCATTGACGCTACCGCAGGACACGACTCATTCTGCTTCCTCGACGCATACTCCGGATACCATCAAATCAAGATGGCGGAGTCCGATCAAGCCGCAACGGCATTCATCACTCCATACGGCCCCTTCTGTTTTAACACCATGCCTTTCGGGCTCAAAAACGCCGATGCAACCTATCAACGCATGATTCAGACATGCCTGGAAACACAAATCGGCAAAATAGTGGAGGCATACGTAGACGATGTGGTCATCAAAACCAGACACGTCGAATCTTTAATAGACGACTTGAGGCTTACGTTCGACAATCTCCGAACATATGACATCAAGCTCAATCCAGAAAAATGCGTTTTCGGCGTTCCTGCCGGAAAGCTCTTGGGCTTCATCGTTTCCAGTAGAGGAATTGAAGCAAATCCGGCCAAAATTCAAGCTCTGTCACAGTTGGCTACCCCAACAGACCTCAAGCAAATCCAGAAATTAACTGGATGCGTGGCTGCCCTAAGCCGCTTTATATCCTGATTGGGAGAAAAGGAACTACCTCTTTATCGCCTTCTTCGACGCACGGAACACTTCGAGTGGACGAATGCGGCTACGACCAGACTGGAAGAAATAAAGGCCCTCTTGGCCAGCAATCCAATCCTGGCCGCGCCAAATATCGGCAAACCCATGCTGTTTTATATAGCCGCAACACACCAGGTTGTAAGCGCAGTGCTCGTCGTCGAACGAGAGACGGACGGACATAAGTTCCCGCTTCAAAAGCCGGTATACTACGTATCCACTGTCCTCACTCCATGCAAGTCACGGTACCCACATTATCAGAAGATAGCATACGCGGTCTTCATGGCATCCCGGAAACTACGACACTACTTTCAAGAGTGTTCAATCACGGTGGCCTCTGAAGTACCACTCAACGATATAATAAATAAACGCGATGCCACGGGTCGGATTGCTAAGTGGGCTATAGAGCTCCTCCCGTTCGACATCATATACAAACCACGGCAAGCCATTAAGTTGCAAGTACTGGCTGACTTCGTCGCCGAATGGACAGAAGCCGAACTCCCTAAAGAGTACGGCGCGTACTCCAACTGGATCATGCACTTTGATGGCTCTAAGATGCTGGCTGGTCTGGGAGCAGGCGTTGTCCTGACATCCCCCACCGGAGACACAGTCCAATACATACTCCAAATATTATACACAGACTCCAACAATGCAGCCAAATACGAGGCTCTGTTGCATGGTCTTCGGATGGCAGTCTCCGTGGGCATGCAATGCTAGAAGTGCGTGGGGATTCCAACCTCGCAATATCTCAAATAAATGGAGACTTTGACGCCAAGGACCCAAAAATGGCGGCTTACCGCAATGCCGTCCTCAAAATGTCAGCTCGGTTTGAGGGGCTCGAATTCCACCATGTGTCCCGAGAAAACAATCAAGCGGCGGATATCCTCGCCCGCATCAGCGCTAAGCGCGACCCCGTCCCACCTAATATCTTCTTGGAAAGGCTGTTCAAGCCATCCGTGGTGTGGGAAGGGGAGACCGGCAATAACAGTCCGGATCCGACCACAACCCCAGATCTCGAACACTCTGACGTAATCGGAGGCTCCGCCACCGAAATAACACCTTCGGCCCACGTGATTATGGCTGTCATCGCCCCGTGGACAGAACCCTTCTTAGCCTACCTAAATAGGCAAGAACTCCCTGAGGACCAAAATGAGGCACGTTGCATTGTGCGGCGCTCTAAAGCCTACAAGGTTCACGAGGGAGAGCTTTATAAGAAAAGCGCTACCGGAGTATTCCAAAGGTGCATCTCCGAAGAGGAAGGACGGCAGCTTTTGGCCGAAATTCATGCTGGACTCGGCGGCCACCACGCCGCAGCACGGGCCCTTGTAAGCAAGGCCTTTCGTACAGGTTTCTACTGGCCGACAGCCCGAGCAGATGCACAGGACCTCGTCCAACATTGCGTCGGTTGCCAACTTTTTGGAAATCAAAGCCATATGCCACCTACCGCTCTCCAAACAATCCCCATAACTTGGCCCTTTGCGGTCTGGGGGCTCGATATAGTTGGACCCCTTAAAGGAGGAAGCCATAAGAAAAAAATACTTGTTGGTCATGGTGGATAAACTCACCAAATGGATAGAAGCCAAACCAGTTAAAACTGCCGAATCCGGACTAGTGATAGAATATCAGGGGTCGTACACCGTTATGGTGTCCCCCACAGCATCATCACCGATAATGGCTCCAACTTCACAGCCGACAAGGTGAAAACTTGGTGCGGCAACATGGGCATCAAGCTCGATTACGCCTCCGTCTATCACCCCCAAACAAACGGTCAAGTCGAATGAGCAAATGGTCTTATTATGAGTGGCATCAAACCCAGACTAGTACAATCCTTGAAGGAATCAGATACGCACTGGGTTGAGGAGCTCGACTCCGTACTATGGGGGCTGCGGACCACGCCGAATCGCACTACCGGATACACACCATTTTTTATGGTGTACAGCGCAGAGGCGGTATTGCCCTGCGACACCATACATGACTCACCTCGAGTGCGCATGTACGAAGAGAGAGAAGCCGAGCTTGATCAGCAAGACAGTTTAGATGCCCTGGAGGAGGAGCGTGACGTCGCAAAGGCCCGTTCCGCATTCTATCAGCAACAGGCTCGAAGGTACCAAAGCAGAGAAGTACGGGCCAAAACTTATACCGTTGGCGAACTCGTTCTACGCCTATCGGAGAAGAAAAAGGACAAGCTCAAGCCCAAGTGGGAGGGTCCCTTCATGATTGATAACGTTCTCACCGAAGGAGCGTACCGTCTGCGCGATGCATCTGACAAATGACTCGAGCCAAACCCATGGAACGCGGCCAGACTCCAAAGATTCTACGCCTAGTGCCGGACTCTGTGTTCGTCTCCTTACCTCCGCCTTTTTTTAAGTTATATCCGCTTTCTTTCTTTCTTTCTTCCCTTTCTTTATGGCCTTAAAAGCTTAAAGTGTGTCTTGACTACACAATCTTGACGCGCCATGCGCGCTCATTATACCTGGGGGCTTCTTATACAGAAGCTTAATATAATTATCTCCCGGGCTTTATGCCCACTACATATGTGTCGCTTCTCCATATGTACCTTTTTCGCCATTATATGCATCAATATGACTTCAGTTTTGGCCAAGCTGGGTTGCCTGGCTCCTGTGTTTATGCCCTACGTTCCCGTTAGTTTGGCTAGGGCATAAGGGGAGCACCTCTGCGATTGTTACTGCCGGGTCAGCCGGATGTGTACCTCAGACTGGGTGAAGCCGAAAGCTAGCATTCTTAAGGGAATATTCGGTCGGTGAACAAAAGATGTTTCTTACTATTACAATACATGCCCCCAGATGTTTATATCCTGCGTCTCTTTTCGCAGTTCGGACATGCACATTAATGCATGCGTGCCCAAGGAAAGGAACCCTTAACGGAACTATTCTCCCTGGAAGATGTTTCTTACTATCCATGTAATATAACATAGCTAGTTGGGTATTTGTCTGTTCAAGCACTTATGGCCCCTACGCCTGGTTTCCACACATACCCCAGTTTTTACATAACTGAGCGGGTATTTGGATACACTTCGGACTGTCGGGTCCGGAGGTTGAAGCGAAAAGGTCCGCCATGACAAATGATTTACAATCCGGCTAGGGACAAAATATGTCATTTGAAGTACACAGTCACTTAGACTAACTAAATTCTTCTTCTATCCCATCCAACAGGCTGTCTAGCCTACAATCCTATTGGGAATACTTTGCGGCTAAACCTACCTGGTCATATACCATACTAACGGGGATCTCTTTCCCATCTGACCCTACAGGTCCGACCTCGGCCATGTGATTCAGGTCAACCTTGGTGTACCGCGTTTTCACCATGGCCCAGGCTTCCCTCGCACCTTGTCTGCAGGCCGATATCTTCCATAATCGGAACCGCCGCCACGCTCCCTTGAGCATCTCTACAAGCTCCCCCATGCCTCCTGGCAGGGAGGCGGATGGCCACAAGGCCTGGGAAATACCCTGCATATCACCTGCCGAACTTGATCGTGCAGTTGTGAGAGCTCTTGCAGAAGATCGCCTACGGATCCGGGCATCTCCTCTTCGGGACGACCTGTCAGCATACCTACAGACATAACTCTGGTATCCTGCTTCTTTGCCGAACTGTATAAAGGTTCATTTGAGCACTTACTAAAAATGCCACGTCGAAGCCTCTTATTCTCCTTCACGGAGTCAGCAAGCTGGGCCCGAACATCCTTTAGTTCAACGCCCAGCCGGGTATGGGCATCCTGGAGATCGTTTTTCTCTCGAATAACCCGTGTAAGCACGTGCTCGCCAGCCTCTAGCTGTCGTTGAGCATGTTGCTCATCCCCCGGTACGATCTCCGGATTACCTCCGGGATTGTCTGCAGAATCTATTGTTAGATTTGCACTCATGCCGAATACTAACTGGTACATGTCATTACATTCTTTTCGATCAAGAAAAGTATTACCAGATGAGGCCTTCTTGGACTCCTCCATTCCAGCAACTGCGGTCCGTAGCTGGGCTTTGCACTCCTCCAGCTCGTGAGACAACTGGGTATTCTTCTCCGTAAGAACCAATGCATACAATGATCCTTAAATCAGTTGTGCCAACTGTTTCAAGTCTCAGGGGCTACTGATATACATAATTATCAGATTTTCTTACCTGTATATCCTTTACATACTGGTCCGTGGCTCTAGCGAGGCCATCTTGAGCAGCTCAGATGTACGCGTCTCCTGAATTGAAGGCATTGAACGCCTCTTCGGAGAAATTAGGGTCGCGGAGTACGGCCCGTCGACGCCTGTGATTCATGGTGCTCTCCACTTCGGAATTCGTAGTGGACATTCTATCCGCATCCTCTGCAGGAGGACCGTCCGGCGTTGTCCCCGCATCGGCCTCCGCCCCTGAGTCCGGCCCTGGAGTCCGGCTGGTGGAAGCGTGGCCGGCAGGCTCTCCAGACACAGTCCGGCGAGCGTTTTTTCTGCTAGAGACCACGGACATTATTATATTTTAAAGACGATAATCATGGAGCAGGTTTTTAATCATACCTCTGTGACGGCGTCTCGTTCCTGACCACCTTCCTTTTAAGCCTACCCGGCTTTGGTGCCCCCTGTTGACGAGTCACTGCGGGTTCGGCACGGCGCCCTGACGGCCTTCCCTGTAAAACACAATACATGTGTGGTGGGTAAGGCGCAAAGAAGGGATCCTTCTCGGAGGTTAGGACTCCGGTTTTACTTACACGTGATGCAGGGAGTAGGCCGAGATAATCAGCTATGATGGCCACTAAGGCACCATCGCAGCTTAACTGGTAAAACATCCTGTCGACGAGCTCCACAAATATGTCCGGATCTTCTTCGAGTCCGGGGTCGAGGGCCCGGTCAGGGTCCTCTGGCTGTGGAGACAGGCTGTGCACCTCCCTCACAGCTTTTCGCAGTTCCTGCTATGAATTAGCAACGTAAATATTTGTGATGAAGAATGCAGGAATGAATGGGGTTGAGTAAAAGATAGCAGCTCACCCAGCTTGGGGGGTTGTACATGGAAAATCCGTCCCGTGGCTTGATGTGGAGAAACTCCTCCTCTTCTCCTTTATACAAATCGGACAGTATTCTCGCCAGAGCGGTGGCGGAGTCCAGACCTTTACGACCGCAGCGGGTGGCATCATCTTCTCCATTGAAGTGCCACATGGGTTTCCCCCGATACTGGAGTGGCTGCACCCCCCGCATTATGCATATTGACATAACCTCGATTATTGTCAATCCTGATTTGGCGAGCGTTTTTATCCTGCCCATCAGATAAAGGACCTCTCTGTTATCTTCCTCCTGGGGGCTCTGGGGACGCCAGCTGCGGCGTTTGTTCAGTGGGGCATTGGCAAACTCAGGAAGGCCCATTCGGCTAGGGTCCGGAAGAGGGACGTCGTCTATATAAAACCATTCCGAAGGCCAGTCTTCGGATGTCTTCTTCGGAGTGCCGGACAGGTATCCGGTCCCGGCGATGCGCCATATTTCGGCTCCGCCCACTTGATATATCGATCCCTCCTGATTATGAGGGACGAGGCAGAATAGCCTCTTCCATAGCTCGAAATGAGCTTCGCAGCCCAGAAACAGCTCGCAAAGGGCGACATAACCCGCGATGTGCAGTATGGAAGCAGGAGTGAAGTTATGCAGCTGGAGGCCGTAGTACTCCAAGATCCCACGGAGGAACGGATGGATTGGAAATCTGCGGCCCCGCAGCAAGTAAGGGACAAGGCATACTCGCTCCCCCCTGGACAGGTTGGGGAAACTCTCTGCTTGCTCCCCGCCATCATAAGTGGCTAGTCCGGCTCGGACGGGGACAAGATATGGAGGTGGGAGAAATCTCTGGGTCTGCAACTCTACCGATTGGCCATGGGATACGGAACACTTCTCCCAATCACCTGGCTTAGTGCTGCGGGAGCAAGAGGAGGAGCTGCGGCGGCCGGTCATGATGAGATGGATTTTTTCGGGCGCGCTCTGATGGATCCTCGCTGGGGGAAGATGGTGTGATTTGGATCTGAGGATCCCCGTCTCTTTAAATAGACGATTTACTTACATGGTCAGGGTGGCAAATGTGAAAATGCCCGACTTCCCGCATTCGCTCGACATGTGGAGACTACCATTATTAAAGTACAGAAGCCGAGGAGTGCAACATTGATGGGAAGCCGGACACTACTCGTTACAACAGGTACTCTGGATTTGGAGAAGAACCCGCCTTGCAATGCCGAAGACAATCTGCGCGCCGGACTCATCGTCATTGAAGCCTGGTTCAGGGGCTACTGAGGGAGTCCTGGATTAGGGGGTCCTCGGACAGCCGGACTATATACTTTGGCCAGACTGTTGGACTATGAAGATACAAGATTGAAGACTTTGTCCCCTGTCCGGGTGGGACTCTCCTTTGTGTGGAAGGCAAGCTTGGGAATTCGGATATGTAGATCTCCTTCTCTGTAATCGACTCTGTGTAACCCTAGCCCCCTCCGGTGTCTATATAAACCGGAGGGTTTAGTCCGTAGGACCAACAACAATCATAATCATAGGCTAGCTTCTAGGGTTTAGCCTCTACGATCTCATGGTAGATCAACTCTTGTAATACTCATATCATCAAGATCAATCAAGCAGGAAGTAGGGTATTACCTCCATCGAGAGGGCCCGAACCTGGGTAAACATTGTGTCCCCCGCCTCCTGTTACCATTAGCCTTAGACACACAGTTCGGGACCCCCTACCCGAGATCCGCCGGTTTTGACACCGACAGTTATGTTATGGATGAAGAAACTGCTAGAGATTTTCTTGCTTGCAATGATAGATCTGATCTTAAGAAGTTATTAGCTAAGCTGAAACAAAAGTCTCTGAATGCTAGAATGAAATATGACCCTGCTTTTGCTACTTCACCTATCTGTGTTACTGATAAGGATTATGATTTCTCTGTCGATCCTGAGATAATTACTTTGGTTGAATCTGATCCTTTTTATGGCTATGAATCTGAAACTGTTGTGGCACATCTTACTAAATTGAATGATATAGCCACCCTGTTCACTAATGATGAGAAATCTCGCTACTACTATATCCTTAGATATTTCCGTTCTCATTAAAGGGTGATTCTAAAACTTGGTTTAATTCTCTAGATCCTGGTTGTGTGCGTAGTCCCCAGGATATGATTTATTACTTCTCTGCTAAATATTTCCCTGCTCATAAGAAACAAGCTGCTTTGAGGGAAATATATAATTTTGTGCAAATTAAAGAAGAGAGTCTCCCACAAGCTTGGGGGAGGCTTCTCCGATTACTTAATGCTTTGCCTGATCATCCTCTTAAGAAAAATGAAATACTTGATATCTTTTATAATGGACTAACCGATGCTTCCAGAGACCACCTGGATAGTTGTGCTGGTTGTGTTTTTAGGGAAAGAACCATCGATCAAGCTGAATTGCTATTGAATAATATGCTGACTAATGAAAATAATTGGACACTTCCTGAACCACCTCCTAAGCCAACTCCGAAGAAAAGAGGTGTTCTATTTCTCAGTCCAGAAGATATGCAAGAGGCAAAGAAATCTATGAAAGAGAAAGGTATTAAAGCTGAAGATGTTAAGAATTTACCTCCTGTTGAAGAAACACATGGCCTTAATATACCACCTGTTGAAGAAACACATGGTCTTGATAACCCGACACAGGTAGTAAAGGTAAATTCTCTCCATAGATATGATAAAGTTGAAATCCCGTCTACACAGTTTGCTAGCCAATGCTTGGATGAATTTGATGACTTTATGGCTAAACAAGAAAACTTCAATGCTTATGTTGGTAGACAATTAAAGAGTAATGCTTATATGATTGGACACTTGAGTGATTATATGGCTAGAGTTAAAAGTGAACTGAAACTCATTAGCAAACATGCTTCTATGGTTACCACTCAAGTAGAACAAGTACTTAAGGCTCAGAATGACTTGCTCAATGAATTAAATAATAAACATGACTTTGCTGTCAGAGTAGCAACTAGAACGGGTAAAATGACTCAGGAACGTTTGTATCCTAAGGGCCACCCTAAGAGAATTGAGAAAGATTCTCAGTGAAATAATGTAGATGCACCTAGTACTTCTAAAAAGAAGAAAAATGATAGGACTTTGCATGCTTCTAGTGAACCTGTTGTAGACACACCTGAGAATCCCAATGATATTTCTATTTCTCATGCTGAGACACAATCTGGTGATGAACATGAACCTAGTGATAATGTTCATGTTGATGCTCAACCTAGCAATAATAATGACGTAGAGGTTGAACATGTTGTTGATCTTGATAACCCACAATCAAAGAATCAATGTTATGATAAGAGAGACTTTGTTGCCAGGAAGCACCGTAAAGAAAGAGAACCATGGGTTCAGAAACCCATGCCTTTTCGTCCTAAACCATCCAAGAAAAAGGATGATGAGGATTTTGAGCGCTTTGCTGAAATGATTAGACCTATCTTTTTTTATGTATGCGCTTAACTGATATTGTTAAAGTGAATCCTTATGCTAAGTACATGAAGGATATTATTACAAATAAAAGAAAGATACCGGAAGCTGAAATTTCCACCATGCTTGCTAACTATACTTTTAAAGGTGGAATACCTAAGAAACTAGGAGATCCAGGAATACCAACTATACCATGCTCCATTAAAAGAAACTATGTTAAAACTGCTTTATGTGATCTTGGAGCCGGTGTTAGTGTTATGCCTCTCTCTTTATATCGTAGACTTGAATTGAATAAGTTGACACCTACTGAAATATCTTTGCAAATGGTCGATAAATCAACCGCTATACCTATCGGTATTTGTGAGGATGTGCCTGTTGTGGTTGCAAACGTTACTATCTTAACGGATTTTGTTATTCTTGATATTCCCGAGGACGATAGTATGTCGATTATCCTTGGTAGACCCTTTTTGAATACTGCAGGGGCTGTTATTGATTGCAACAAAGGCAATTTCACTTTTCATGTTAATGGTAATGAGCATACGGTACACTTTCCGAGGAGACAACCTCAAGTTCACAGTATCAATTCTATTGGAAAAATACCATCGATTATTATTGGAGGTTTTGAGTTTCCTCTTCCTACTGTCAAGAAGAAATATGATATTCTTATTATTGGGGATGTACATATCCCCGTTGAGGTAACCTAGTGTTATTCGAAATTTCTCCGGTTCCATGTTATTCATAATGAGTTTGTTAACAAGACTTGATCAACCTTGTTAGTGGATTCCTTTTGATGATCATGAGATGGATGAAGTTAGAAGGCACAACCTTCTGTACCTTCTTTTTACTTTCTGTTATTTAGAAAAAATAAAACAAAAATAGTATTTTCTGTCTGTTTTCTGAATTATCCATGCAATAAAAAATACCCCGAAAATAAAAGTTCTCCAAATGCCCTGCAAATTTAATATGATTTTTTCTGGAATATTTGAGAATATCTGGCACTGAGAACACAGCAGGGGGAGCAAGCACCTGGCCACGAGGGTCAGGGGCGCGCCCCTGCCTCATGGGCCCATGTTGGCCCCCCTCTACTTATTCCTGCACCCACACACTTCTTCTTCCTCCCAAAAAAATCACTATCCAGCTCAAGCACGAGTTCTAGCTCATTTTGCTGCCATTTTCGATCTCCTTGCTCAAAGCTCCATTCACAAAACTGCTTTGGGGGACTGTTCTTTGGTATGTGACTCCTCCAATGATCCAATTAGTTTTTGTTCTAGTGCTTTATTCATTGCAAATTTTTGCTGCCCAGGTGACCCTATTCTTGAGCTTGAATGTCAAATTTATATGGTCCCAAGTAGTTCTAATGCATGATATAGTCTCTAGGCACTTGTGGGAGTAGTTGCTATCAATTTTGTTGAGTTTGGTTCACTTTTATTTTGAGTTACTAAAAATTTCAGAAATTTTTCAGAGGAAGAAATATGTCTAGGAAAATGTACCAAGGTGGTTCTTCAAGGAAGCAAGGACCCAGGCTCGCAATACGTGAGCAGGACGATGAACCACCGAGGGAAGCTTACGTGCGGCCGTGTGAATGCCCGTCAGAGGAGTTTATGGTCAAAGCGGGCATCATGGATGAATTTGATGCATATGTGCGTAATGCTGATCTTGAGGACTTCATGCAAGATAAGTGCCCGCAATACTACCATTTAACTGATTCCTTTGTGAGCAGGTTTAAATTTTCATCTTCGCGCAATTCTCACAATGTCCTGTTTGATCTTTATGATAAATCATATACCATGGACCTAGAAGATTTTACTACTGCTTGTAAACTCCCGCAGTGGGGGAGTGTTAATGAACCTCGTAAATCTAAATATAAAGAGTTTCTTGCTAGTATCACTGTGGGAGAATCCGGAGAAATAGCACAAGCTACCATAGGGAGCATTCATTTTCCTGCTATACATTATTTTGCTCTCTTCATAGGTAGATGCATTAACGGTAAAGATGAAGCTTGTCACATGTGCGTCACGGATCTTAGTGTCCTCAAGAGTGCTGTATTAGGTGATAAACAACATAACTTGGGGGAAATTGTTGCACGTAGGTTGCATAATAATGGTTTAGATGGAGGCTTGTTTGGAGGGATTATGCAACCCGTGTGGCTAATTATCTTGGTATACCCGCACCTGAAAATGATATGGACTTGCCTCCCGTTTATTTAGATTATAATGCCATGGTTAATCATCATTTTCTTGAGAGGAATGAACAAATCCTCCAGTATCGACTAATCTTTGACAGACGTCGCACTGTCCATATTACTCTCCCTGCTCCTGCCTTCTTTGACTATCAGGCAAAAGGAAGATATGTTATCACCAGGGAGGAGGCGAATGAGTATGAGAGGAGGACGGAGGCAGCTCGCCTCCAGGCTGCACCTCGTGAGGCAATGGCTGCTACATCTCAGTACGACCCCAGTTACAACTTCGGATATCCGCCAGGCCATCCATGGGCATAGACCAACTTAGGCCAAAAGCCTAAGCTTGGGGGAGTACGTATTTCTCACCGACATTACATTTATGTTCACACACTCACTCTAGTTGTCGGTGCTCATACTTTTTAATTGTACTATCCATGCTAGTTTATTTTCTTTTTCTAGCTTTCTTCTCATGTGTTCGATAAACCTTAAGAAAAACCAAAAAATTAGTGATAGCATTTAGTTAGTTTACTTTCCATGTCTGTAGTAGTAGTAGTAATTAAAAGAAAACTCAAAAAGATTTCTCGTTCTTCTTTTACTTGTTGGGAGCTTTCCCGTGTAACTATTTTTATTTCTTTTCTTGGGGGTCGAGAGGAGAAGACCATGATGAAAATGTTGAGTGGCTCTTATATGCATTATTGTTGATTTAACCAAGAGCCCATATTACCTTGTCTTCTCCATTGAATTGAATGCTTGCAGATTCCAGCTTAGTCCAATGCACGTGCACTATTATTATTATACACACCATTCGGTCGTGCAAGTGAAAGGCAATAATGACAATATATGATGGACTGATTGAGATGAGAGAAGCTGGTATGAACTCGACCTATCTTGTTTTTGTAAATATGATTAGTTCATCGTTCCTGATTCAGCCTATTATGAATAAACATGTTTGCAATGACAATTAGAGATTATAGTTGCTTATGCCATGCTTGATTAGCTAGGAGCTTATAATGGTTTACCTTGCATGCCAACATGCTATTAAAATGATTGTTATGTGGTATGATAGGGTGGTATCCTCCTTAGAATGATTCGAGTGACTTGACTTGGCACATGTTCACGCATGTAGTTCAAACAAAATCAACATAGCCTACATGATATCTATGTTCATGGTGGATTATATCCTACTCGTGCTTGCATTCTGTGTTGATTAATTTTAATGCATGTTCATGACTGTTGTCGCTCTCTAGTTGGTCGCTTCCCAGTCCCTTTCTAGCCTTCACTTGTACTAAGCAGGAATACTGCTTGTGCATCCAAAATCCATAAACCCCAGAGTTATTCCATATGAGTCCACCATACCTTCCTATATGCGGTATCTATCTGCCGTTCCAAGTAAATTTGTATGTGCCAAACTCCAAACCTTTAAATGAAATTCTGTTTTGTATGCTCGAGCAGCTCATGTATCAACTAGGGTTGTCTGTATCTTCCATGTTAGGCGGGTTATTCTCAAGAGGAGCTCCTCACTCACGAGAAAATGGCTGGTCACCGGGATGCCCAGTCCCATGCTTAAATCAAATCAAAATAATTGCAAACAAAACTCCCCAAGGACTGTTGTTAGTTGGAGGCACCCGTTGTTTCGGGCAAGCCATGGATTGATGTTTGTTGGTGGAGGGGGAGTAAAAACTTTACCATTTTGTTTGGGAACCGCCTATAATGTGTGTAGCATGGAAGATATCGAGATCTCTTGGTTGTTATGTTGACAATGAAAGTATACCGCTCAAAATGTTATTTATCTCTATTTCAAAATCGAGTTCTGGCACCTCTACAAATCCCTGCTTCCCTCTGCGAAGGGCCTATCTATTTACTTTTATGTTGAGTCATCACCTTCTTATTAAAAAGCACCCGCTAGAGAGCATCGCTGTCATTTGCATGCATTACTATTAATTTATATTGGGTATGACTATGACTGGATCACTTTTACCATGAATTACAATGTTTAGTCAGTCCTTGATCTTTAAAGGTGCTCTACATTTATGTTTTGTGGTCTCAGAAAGGGCTAGTGAGATACCATCTTGTTATATCATATTATGATTGTTTTGAGAAAGTTTTGCCATCCGAGATTTATTATTATTGCTCGCTAGTTGATTATGCCATTGATATGAGTAAACATGAGACCTAAGCGTTATTGTCAATATGGTTAGTTCATAATCATTGCTGAAAACTTGAATGATGGCTTTACATATTTGCAACAACAAGAGCAAACAGAGTTTGTAGAAGTTTTTCTTTATCACTTTCAGTTTGTCAACTGAATTGCTTGAGGACAAGCAAAGGTTTAAGCTTGGGGGAGTTGATACGTCTCCATCATATCTACTTTTCCAAACACTTTTGCCCTTGTTTTGGACTCTAACTTGCATGATTTAAATGGAACTAACCCGGACTGACGCTGTTTTCTGCAGAACTACCATGGTGTTATTTGTGTGCAGAAATAAAAGTTCTCGGAATGACCTAAAAATCCACGGAGCAAATTTTTGGAATTAATAAAAAATATTGGCGAAAGAATCAACGTCAGGGGGCCCACACCCTGTCCACGAGGGTGGGGGCACACCCCCCCTAGGGTGCGCCCCCTGCCTCGTGGGCCCCCTGAAGCTCCACCGACCTCAACTCCAACTCCATATATTCACTTTCACCGAGAAAAACATCAGAGAGAAAGATTCATCACGTTTTACGATACGGAGCCGCCGCCAAGCCCTAAACTCTCTCGGGAGGGCTGATCTGGAGTCCGTTCGGGGCTCCTGAGAGGGGGATTCATCGCCGTCGTCATCATCAACCATCCTCCATCACCAATTTCATGATGCTCACCGCCGTGCGTGAGTAATTCCATCGTAGGCTTGCTGGACGGTGATGGGTTGGATGAGATTTACCATGTAATCAAGTTAGTTTTGTTAGGGTTTGATCCCTAGTATCCACTATGTTCTGAGATTGATGTTGGTATGACTTTGCTATGCTTAATGCTTGTCACTAGGGCCTGAGTGCCATGATTTTCAGATCTGAACCTATTGTGTTTTCATGAATATATGTGAGTTCTTGATCCTATCTTGCAAGTCTATAGTCACCTATTATGTGTTACGATCCGTTAACCCCGAAGTGACAATAATCGGGATACTTACCGGTGATGACCGTAGTTTGAGGAGTTCATGTATTCACTATGTGTTAATGCTTTGGTCCGGTACTCTATTAAAAGGAGGCGTTAATATCCCTTAGTTTCCAATAGGACCCCGCTGCCACGGGAGGGTAGGACAAAAGACGTCATGAAAGTTCTTTTCCATAAGCACGTATGGCTATATTCGGAATACATGCCTACATTACATTGATGAACTGGAGCTAGTTCTGTGTCACCCTATGTTATAACTATTACATGAGGAATCGCATCCGACATAATTATCCATCACTGATCCAATGCCTACGAGCTTTTCACATATTACTCTTTGCTTATTTACTTTACCGTTGCCACTGTTACAATTACTACAAAACTACTACTGTTACTTTTGCTATTGTTACTGTTACTTCCATACTACTTTGCTACTAAATACTTTGCTGCAGATACTAAGTTGTCCAGGTGTGGTTGAATTGACAACTCAACTGCTAATACTTGAGAATATTCTTTGGCTCCCCTTGTGTCGAATCAATAAATTTGGGTTGAATACTCTACCCTCGAAAACTGTTGTGATCCCCTATACTTGTGGGTTATCAGGCATGTTTGCTGAAAAGTATTCACATAGAGGTCCCTGAACTTCAACACCTCACAACTTTTTGCTCGTAACTCCGATCGAGGTGAAACCAACGCTCACATCTTCGTATCATCAAGCTATTTCTGTTGGTTCCATTTTCACTAGGTGTTCCAAAGTTAAAATGACCAGTTTGTCCTTGCCCTTATTAGCCCCCTTCGAGAGAGATCTGTCCGGTGTTTCGTTTCCGCGGCTTCGCCGCAATCCTTCCCGGAGTCTCCATCACCCCCAGGCAAGCCACAATAGCCCCTTGCATGATAGTCATGCAGTAGCCTTGGTTTCTACTTGAATTTTTAATAAAAGTGTGCCTGTAATCTGCATGCTTGTTTGCTACTATTGTCGGTGCTTCGGTTATGCTCGTGGAATCTTGTTAACTTTCATGCTATGTTCCAATGCATCTTGTTATCTTGTGCCACTTGCTAGTATCTTGTTCGTAAGTCATGCTTGGTAGTAGTAATACATGCTGGTAGTTGTGATGTTCTTCGGATGCATGCTTAGTCTGCTATTCAGTACCGTTGCTAGGTTTGTTCCGTTGCATCTAGTTGGTTAAAATTTTACTTGGTAGTGTTCTTGATATGTTCTTGCATGGTAGTTGTTCATGATGCTAGTGGTCAGATTATGCTTATGGTAGAGTTAGGCTTGTGTTATTCATGCTCGTCAATATGCCATGCTCATTCGGATATATGATTCATTGTGGTTATGCTCGATGATTATGTTGCACCTCCATGCTTATGTTGGTATCATGCTCATGCATCGTAGTTGCATCTTGTTATTTTCTTATGACTCAGCTTATTGCATTCAAGTTTAACCGGACTTAATTGAAATTGAACAATCGTTGGCTGAGTCATGGTGCCACTGAATCGAGCTGACCAGTGCAACCACATTTGCCTTTATGGGAAGGACCTAACTGGGTCTATTGTCATGCCTCTCGCCGGTGCCTCCAACGAGGGAAGGTTATGCGCGGGCGCTACCTTGGCCGGGTAGGATGGCATAAGCCTTGTGTGCCCGTTGTTGTTTTATGGATCCATGTCCCCGTTTGGGACCGTTTATTTTGCCACGACGGTGGCCGTATATGCCTTTGGTAGGCATGGGGCCACCCATGACTTAGCTCTGAGAGGGAGTTGGTCGGAGTGGCCGGGAGAGTGTCATGGCAGTAGATCGGTTTTGTCGGAACGCCGTTGGTCCACCCGAATGGGAGTGCGAGGCCATGGGTTCCGTGGTGTGGGTACAGTGTGCTAACCTGTGCAGAGTGTGTGTGTTAAATCTATCGATAGCCGCGCGCGGATATGGGCCTAGTTCAGAGTAGGTCACACTATGAGCCAACAATAATGATAACCTGCTTAATAGTAACCCCGGTTCGATGATGAGAAAGAGATTGGTTGTGGTCGAGAGAGGATCACGGAGGTATCGATGATACCGATGTTGGTAAGTTGATGCATGTATTGGTTGCGAGGTAACCCGAGCAGAGTTAGTTGGTGCATGATATGTTAAACTGTTGCATGTAGTATCATCCTGTTCATATACTTATGCCATGCCAAAATTGTATCATGTTCAGTTGTGCATGCCATGTTGTTCTGTTAATATCATGTTCATGATTGATTTAACCTGCTAATGCCATGTTGTTGTTTGCCTTGATTGATTTTGGTTATTGTGAGCTTGCAAGTACATTCAATGTACTGACCTGGCGTGTCATGCCAGTTTGCAGGTCGTGCCTCGATTGCTTACTTTTTTGGTGTGGTTCCTGTGTTCGCAAGCTAGGATAAATGTTCCAACCAGAGTCCCTGCGGATTGGAGCCCATCATCACCGTTCGTTGTTCCACTGCTAATAGTTCTTTAGCTGCCAGTAGAGGTTCTGCTGCCTCGAGTTGCTATGTTGCTTCCATAGAGCATCTATGGTTGGCATAGTGTCGCCGTGCCGGTGTTATTCATTGTAATATCAGAGACCTTGTATTCATATTCGTGCTATAATAGAAAGCTGGTTTGTTCTATGCTAAGCAGTGCCGTATTCCAAAAGACTTCGCTTCGATCTCTAGGCTGGAATACGAGTGCGTTCCGATTTCTCTGAGCCGGGGTGCCACAGACGATAAACCAAGGAAAAGGATACCTGAGTTGGAAACGGTTTCCTTAAGTCATATTCATACTTGTTGCTTGAGCAATCAAATCTTGAGGACGAGATTTTTTGTAAGGGGGGTAGAGTTGTAACACCCCGATTTTGGCCCTTTCTTTTTCTTTTGATTTTCTTTGGTTTTTGCTCGGATTTTTTTCCGGAGTTATTCCACCTGGGAGATCTTCATTTATTTCTTCTCTCCAATGGTTTATCATTCTCAATTCTTTCCCAAGATCATGTGATTTACATTCTAAGCTCAACCCCAAAATTCTTTTTCTTGGGAATATTCCTTTTTCTACTAAAGGAATAACCATGTTTAATCTAGGTTGTGAAGCAACCTATATTTCTGCCGTCCACAAAATTCCCAAATAATTCTCATTAATCGTTTGGATCATATAAGCCCCAAATATGTCCAAACTTTCCTTGCCTAGCCCAAAAATAATTCAGCAATACTTATTCTTCAAATTTGTCCAGAGTGGCACTTTGTGAAGGAAGTTCCACCTATCTTTTCTTGCTTGCTCCCAAACTTTTTGGGCATTCTTTCTTATCCAAATCATTGCCACTTGACAAAATTCAGCTCCATTTGGCTGGTGAATCTTCCTCAGCTAATTTCCAAAGTTTATGTCCAGAGAGAAGCTTTGTGAAGGAAGTACTAGCTAGGTTAATCCAAATGAGTTGAAATTTTGCAAGCTCCTTCATGTGCTTATATCATCACCCTCCAGCAAATTTCAGCTCCATCCAACTATATATGTGAGCACAACATCAAATCTTTGTTTCTGGCAATATTTTCAGTTTGTGAAGCAACTATATTTTATATTCTTCATTTATTCTGAAATTTTACCAGAGCATGCTTCTTCCTATTTTACTTATCTCCACCAAATTTGGGCTCATTTCATCAAGACAATCTTCCTCCATAACTTTCACAAGTTTCTGGACAGAGAAGACCTCGGTGAAGAAAGTACCATTTTTGCATGACCAAATGGTATGAATCTTTTACAGCATCTTCTTGTCCATATCCACATGCTCTGCCAAATTTTAGCCCAAGACATCACACCATGTGAGTGCATTATCCAAGTCCCTTTTCTGTACCAATTTGGCAGTTGTAAAGCAGCTATGTTGAATTGTGGTCCAAATCATCTCAAACTTCACAGTATCACAGCCCTTCCTACCCTAATAGTCCTAGACATCAAGTTTAACTCATTGTATCACAGAGATGTGATCAAGTTTGCTACAGCAAAGTTTCCCTGATACTTCCCAACAACTAAGAGCTCCTTCTATCGATCTATCACCCTGAGGAACCCAGGGTGCAAGGAAAACATGCTAGACATCATTTCCCTAGATCTCGGGCCCTCTCCTCGCCATAACACACGGTGACCGCGTTGTTGGCATGCCTGTGCACACGATGTGGACGTGCTCTATGCGTCAGGTATCGTCGGGCTGCCGCGCTCCGGTGGTGTTCGCGTGTCCCCTGGTGCCGACCACCCTCCTCCTTATTCCACCTCGCCCTATGGACCCTCGCCCCCTACTAGATGGTCACCAGACCGGGCCAAACCGACGGCCATGGGTGCACAGTGCTGACAGCTTCTATTCTCGTCCCCTCTTCTTCCTCCGCCCCTGCCATCCCGCGTCTGCTCTCCAGTGTTGCTAAATCGTCGCCTCACCGCCCAAACGTGCCCGAGCGCCCACGCGTCCGCTTTTCACCAGAACTCCGGCCACGCGTCCATGCCGGCATGCGAACGGTGACAGCCGGTCCCGGCTATTTAAGCCACTCCCGGCCTCGTCTCTCTTCACCACCAGCCTCCTATTCCTCCATTAGCCTTGCCCATCACTGCAATTCAACACGATGAGCTCTCCCAGCTCTCCACTAGCCACCATGGCCGCTTCGGCCTCCACCTAAATTCCGGCGAGCCGAGCCCTCTCCCTATCTCTAACCCACTCAGAGGTGATCCCCTACCCACCACTAACCTCCTAGCATCCCCTCCCCTCACCTCCACGGCCTTGCCGTGCTTCCCATCCTTGTCGTCGCGACATCCGCCATGGCCGACGCCCTACCTGCCCTAGGGAACCTCAGCGACAGTGCCATACATGGATGGATGCGCCTCGTTCTCCTGAGCAAGCGGGTGGGTTGAGCTTCACGAGAGGTGGCCGGAATCGCCAGCAGTCACTGTCGGGAGCCGCCCCTCTCCTCTGCCAGGCGCGGGCGGGAGGAAGACGAAGTCGATGGCCCTTCAGGCGAGCCCCTCTGGCCAAAGAGAGAGGAGACCAGCACGGCGGGCCCAAGCATTTTAAGTGGAAGCGGCTTCGGCTGGAGTCGTCTTCCCGGAAGGAAGATGTATTCCTGGGAAGGCGTCTTCTGCGTCCCCCCCCCCCCCCCGCATGGTGCAGTTGGGCTTGGCCCATGTGCACAGTAGCAGCAGCGGCAGATTCGGCCCGCGCAGCCTAGTGCAACAGTGTTATTTCTCTTTTATCGGTGGATTTACTGGCAAGGGCCCGTATGCAGATATAAAAATTACAGAAAGGTCCCTGGCAGAAAAACCATCATATCTCTTCACTCGTAACTCCGGATCAGGTGATTCCAAAGCCCATGTTCTCTATTCGTCGAGCCCGTTCCGATGGTATCATTTTCACCATGTGGTAACATTCTAAAAACTACCATTTTGCCCCTGCCCTATTCTCAGCTCCTACGAGAGAGAATCCTTTCCAAAAAATCTTTCTGCGAGCTCTACGCACTTTTTCCCGGTGAATCCACCCACCCCAGGCAAGCCACACCCTCCATTTGCATGATTGCAATGCAATGCCATGGTTTCACTTAATAATATTGCTTAAAATTTGCATTAGCTACATATGATTTATTCATGGCAATTTTTTGAGTGATATTTGATCTTGCTTCTGCCATGATGATGCTTGGATTTCTAGGACTAATGCTTTGCAGATTGGGGATGACATGTTGCAACTGGATTACTAGGAACAATAGTTATGCTTTTGTATGATCATATTGGATATTATGCATTGGAGTATTATTTGGATTTGATGCCATCATTTTGATCTGTGGTTTACAATCCTTATAATGCTATTGGATCAGTAGTATCATTTGCTTTGGATTCAGCATGACCTTATTTAATGTTTTACCTATGGAGTTATAAATTATGCTACAGTCATATTATTCGATGGATGTTGCTATAACTTGGATTACAGGTTGATATATGATATTGGAGTATCAGTTCTATCAAAGATATACTTTGCAGACAAATTTCATCATTTCATTGGTCAGGTGCCACCGAACCGAGCTCACCAGTGCAGCCACACTTGCATGGATGGGGAGGCCCTAATTCGGTGTATTGTCATGCCTCTTGCTGGTGCCTCCAACTAGGGAAGGTTACTTGCCCGCGCTGCCCTGGCCCGATAGGCAGCAATAACCTTGTGTGCCCATGTTGTGTTGTACCCGGGTGTCCCCGTTTGGGATGGTTTTGCTTTGCCATGATGGTGGCCAGCCACATAGGTGGCAGATGTCACGCGGTGACATCGGGGCCACCCATGACTTAGTCCAAAGGGGAGTTTATCGGAGTGGCCGGGAGAGTGACATGCAATAGATTGGTTTTGTCGGAACGCCGTTGGTCCACCCGAATGGGAGCACGAGGCCATGGGTTCTGTGGTGTGGGTATAGTGTACTAACCTTTGCAGAGTGTACAAACTATCGATAGCCGCATCCTCGGTCATGGACACAGTTCATACTAGGCACACCTTTCGATCAACACTCACATGATGGAATGACTTATATATTGATATGTGAGCAGTAACAGTCTGGCAGCATGCCGATGATGATGTTGGGATGATTTTGAGGATGATCATTTAGTTTGTAGTGCGATCACGCGGTGATCACAAGATTGTTTTGATCATAAGGTTATCGAGATGATATGCTGCTTGGCCAGATAGCCAAGAGTGAGATGCATGGTTCATGCAACTCAAGATATTGGTTTAGCATTTATTCTAACGTTAGCGTAACATGATTAATATTTGCTTCCGCATCATAGTAGTTGTTATTAATTTAACATGCTAATGCTATGTTATTGTATTGCCTCGATGCATTTGGTTGTTGTGAGCTTGCAAGTACATTCAAATTACTCACCTTGCATGTCATGCCAGTTTGCAGGTGATGCTGTGATTGATTGATTGTCGAGGCTTCCGATCGTGCGAGCTAGACCGTGTCCCGGCCAGAGTCCCTACAGAGTGGAGTTCATCATCGTCGTTGTTATTCCGCTGCTAGAAGTTACTCCGCTGCTACAAGTTGTTCCACTGCTAACATAGAGCTACCTTAGTAGGCGTAGTGTCGCCGTGCTGATGTAACCTTTGTAACATCACACCCTTGTACCCTTATTCTTTGTAATCAGAGCTGATTTGTTCTATGCCAAGCAGTGCCGTATTCCAGAAGGCTTGATCTCTAGGCTAGAGTACGGGGTCTTCTGGTTCCTCTGAGTCGGGGTGGCACAATACCGTAGAGTAGGAATTCTTTTTACTCATCCCCATCGTCGATCTGGTGAGGAATTATGAAGTAGGTGTTTTGATTCTACTCCTTTCCCCTTCAATCTTTTTTTAGGATCACGCGAGTATTGTTGGAATCGTTGTGATGTCAGTGTGACACAATTCTATCTTGGTGCCTCCTGTCTAAGTTGACTTCTTCCGGGGAGTTGAGCTCCAAGGGGTTCTTGTCACATTCGCTATCGTTTCTGTTCTGGAATACCAAAGGACGCCGACATCGAAAACGCTTCTATACACTTAGTGGTGAGATAACCTTGACACCACCCAGTACTGGGGAGTGTGTTCAGGAGTACTGCCATGACTAGTGTAGTTGTTGTTTTTCGAAGGTCTGAGGTACATGTGTTTCCAAGGTTTTTTGTTATGTGTTGATGGATGCAGTACATTTGGAGTGTAGATTTTGATAGGAGTTGTGTGATGATTTTTGCTCCTTTTACTCGTTGCACTAGATTGCATAAGCAAAGATTTCGGGAGTTCTTAGGTGGGAATTCAAGTAGTTTCCTATGATCCTTCCAACAAAGGCATGAGGGTTATGTATTTGTTTCCGTCTTATTCTACAAGCCAAATCCTTTGTTTTGATTTGAGTTCTGGTATTCGAGTTGCTTCGATGTCAGGTGTGGATTCCATACCTTTCCTAAACGGTGTTCTCATATTTCTATGGGGGTGCTAATCCCTCTTGATCATCGAGATTGTCATGTAAATTCTTCTCAACCGGCATGCTTCTCTTCAAGTTAATTCAATCCGCTCATCATTTGCAAGATCAATTATCAGTTTTCTCAACGGTGTCTGTTTCATCTGTCCCAAGTTTCCTTTGTTTTTTCCCACCCTCCCACCCTTTTTCTTTAAGAACTTAGAGATCTCAAATCGAGTAACCATTTTATTCATGAGAAGTCTCTTCATTCTCTTTCTTCAATGTTCTTAGCCGGTGATTTCTCGTGAAGATGCTCGGGAGCTAAAAGTTCATCACTCTTCGTTCTCGTTTTTCTTCTCCATTGGACTTAATTCAAGCTTTCGACGTTGATCATATCATTTTCCTTGTTTCAAATGCTTTCCCATGCCGGCGCACCTCTTAATCATTCCTCTATTGCTATGCAATCCTCCTGGAGTGTTGAAAATATCTCAAAAGATTCATGTTGCCATCCTAGATCCGTTCAAACTATTTTGAGGTTGTTACCTCATTCAAGCCATTTAAATCAATCGGTGCATTATCTCTCCCTAAGAAATCATTTTCAATGGTATTTCTTTTGAGTGAGCCCTAACTCATAGGTCTTTCTCAGGATCTTACCTAGTTCTTCTAATTTTTTTTGAAGTTATTCTCAAATTATTTTCAAAGTTAGACGTAAGAATGAATTTTCATCAGTCACATGCCTCCTCCAACAGCGCTTTCAAATTATTTTCATCTTTGTCTCAACCTTTTATCTTTTCATTCATCCGGAGGCCATAATTTTAGAAGAGTTATTCAATCTCAGTTTTCAGCTTTCGTTCTCCGATTATTCTAACTTGATGCCTCTTTGTTCGTCTCCATAATTCTTCCGGTGCACCGTTCAAGTATTCTCTAGTCAACTCGTGATCTCTTCGGTCTCTTGTGTCTAAATTCCCTCAACTATCTTCGCGTGTTTACTAATTATTCTCGATGATTCATTCTATTTTCTTCGTTCATTTTCAATTCTTATGGTGGTTCGTTCAAGATTCCTCTTCCTACGTTCTTGTATCATTTAATTTGTTTTTCCAAAAATCTTACCAGTGGTTCGCTCAAGACTTTCTCAAGTTTGTGCTATATCTATCTATAATCATTTTCAAGAAGTATAAGTAGAATGCCAAATCCCTTGCTTCTCATCAATTTAATTTGGTGAAGGATACGCATATAATAATTCTTATTCTTGTTCCGCAAGGTGATTCAATTCTTTCTTTCAGAGTTTGTTCATGAGGAATGAATTCGTGATTCAAAATGTTTTCCATCTTCTCTTTTTCCGGAGTTCCAAGTTGTATCGGCTATGTTATCACGGAGCTTCTTCTCTTTTCTTTATTGGCGTACGAAGGAAATCATGGCGAGGCTTCAATCTTCTTCCCTTCAATTTTCACTTCCTTCTGCCTTATCTTTGGAGGTGGTGTTATGTCATTCTTGACAATTTCCCTTCGTGTTTCATGATTCACAATTTTCAGGAATGAGATATTTTAAAACCAGCATTTTCTCTTCATTCATGAGTTGTTTCAACCCATCATAAATCTCTTCATCGGAGTTATCTTAGTATAGAATTCACCTAAAGCCTTTCCGAAGGATTGTTGCTATTTGTGGTGATTATCCATGATCCAAGCTTGCTCTTTCAAGTTTTTGGTACTACAAGATGTTGTTCTCTTCTCCATTCTTTTCATTCAACTCTTTCATTTCTTCCGTAGGCATTGTGTTGTTGCTCTCGTCAAGTATAACCTCATCTTATCAAATTCATGCTAATTCCTGCCATTTTCAACTGGAGTGTTGTCTACATTCTTTCTTTCTTGTTCCTTGGTTGTCTCTTTTCAACCAGAGTGGTTTTAAATTCTTTCGTCACCCTTGAGCTCTTGATTCATGTCTTTGCAACCTCCAGGTTTCTCATGGTGTCCCTTGTTCCTCTTTTCTACCGGAGTGCTCTCAATTTCGTTCATCTCTATTGTACAGCCCGGGACCGATTCTTTCCATGATTGTTATTATATTGCTTGCTCTATTTTATTTTTGCATTGTATCATGTCATCATGCCATTAAATATTGCAACCAACCAAAATGTTTCTCAATCTACAAATTGCATAGGTCTTTGATCTATTTAAATTGAGGGAAATGCACATGGATGTTTCTCTTTAAAATATATCCTAACAATATTTTAGGGAGCTATAATAATTATTCCATTAATTTGGAGTCACCCATAACACACTTGTAGAAGTTATCACATGCCTTTTCTACTTCAAGTTTGTTCTCAAACCTTCCCCAAAATTCTTTTCCCATTTATCGAGGCTCCTCCTAAATTCTCAACATTTTTGGACCTTCCTAGCACCTAATTCCTATTCAAACCCATTTGGATTGAATTCAAATAAGTTTGGATTTAAACTTTCAACCAGGTCCACTTCTATTTTTTCTCGGAACAAACTCATTTCTTGTGAGTCGAGGAAAATTGAACGCATGCCCAAATTCTTCCTCTGACCTTTTCTTCTCTCCTTTTCTTTCTCCCATTTCTTTGTTAATGAAAAGAGAGGGAGCAAACCCAGGGCCAAACGGCCCAAGGCCCAGCCACCGCCTCCTAACCCAATAACCTAGCCCGATCCTCCTCCACTCTCTGTCGATCACCTCCCTCACCCCTCGATCCCCACCGGCGCGCCGCCAATGCACACACACAGGAGGGCCCACAACTCGCGCTCGATCCCCTGCTGCGCCCGCACACCTCGCTCGATCCGACGCCCTGCCGACGCTCCGGTGAGCTCCTCTTCTCCGGCCATCTCTACCCGCGACCCGGCCGGCCGCCGCGCTGCCATCCGCCGGCGACCTTTGCTGCTAATCCATCCTCCTCGCACCCCTCGCCTTCGTGCCGGCCATGAGTCTCCTCTGCTTCGCAACCAAGCCACCTCCGACTTCCCATTTGTGCTCCTCCGTGCGCCTCCTGTGTTCACCGCCGGCTCCGCTGACCTCCAGCACCTTCGCCCTCGCCATGGTTCTCCTGCATCAGCTCCGTCCGACGAGGACATCGCCATGCTGCTGGCTTCTCTTGTCGCAACCAGGACCCCCTCCTCGCGCCTCTGGTCACCTCGCCGCGCCCCTGCTTGACCTCGTCGTGGCCCTTGAGCCTTCCCCGTCGCCCGTCTTCTGCATGCGTCCGTGCAGCACCATCTCGGCCTCCTCCACCTCCTGCCTTCGTTGTCGAGCTCGAGAGCCACGGCTGCGGCTTGTCCTACATGTAGCCCCGGCCTCGAGCTGTTGTCGTGGTCGCAACCTCCCGAACAGGAGCAATTCTGGAACGCCAAGCACCCCTCAGGATTCGTCAAGACCGCCATGTCCGACACCTGTACAACTACACTGTTATGACTTTGACTGACAACCATCATCATGTACGACTACCGCCGATGCCCTGAGGACACCGAGTATGGCTACACCCGGCGATGCGTCAAGTCCCATCCCGGTGACCTCGGACGTCTTCGTGCGTGTACCACTAATATTGTCATGGATCTGACAACATCACGAGTACCACTACTTCCACTATGACCTCAGATTCGTCAAGTTCATCTTCGACATGTGCATCACTACTTCCACTAAGACCATCGCGAGAATGTCCACTTCCTCTACATTGCATCGAATTCGATCCGCTCCAAAAATGCATGGTTCGAAGGTATAACCGTCGAGACGACCGCCCGTGGACGAATGCATGTTGTATGAGATGCTCGTGTTTGCATCGTGCCCAAATTGTGTTCATGCGCGTTCTCGTTTGCTATGTCACCGACTCGTGGGACACCCGTTAACCGGGATCACTCCCCGTTGCTCTTGCACCTTTCCATCACCCCCACTTGTTCCTTGCATCTGTAGCCCCATCGAGTTACCGGAACCGAAATGTTGCTGTAGCATCATTTTCGGATTCATCGCCGTGGCACCCCTTTCTTTCCACCATGGTGACAGATGCTCTATATCATCCTTTATGTCCATTTTCATAAAATTGCATAACTTGAATGTCATCCTCATGCATATAATAACTCACAAACCATTCATTCAAATAAAACATGTCATATATGAAAAATGCATAGAATTACGTGTAGTTTCACAATATCCCACTTTCGGCCATGTTAAAAATGTTTAAAATTGTTGTTTGCATTAATTTGTAGAAATGACGACATGCTGAAATGGTTTATAGCTTAACGAAATAACCGTAGCTTTGAATTAAATAAACTCTATATGTGAATGAAGTAGAAAAATGTGTAGATTAACATGGTGCACTTTATTTATGGTTTAACAACATTAAAATTGTGTTTTAGGCAGAACGGCGCCAAATTCAAAAATTGCATATGGGGTTTTTCCAGAATTGTTATTTGTTGTTTCCAGCCTCATTTAAATTGCCTAGAGAGGTAGTACTGTTGTGCTTCACCTCTTGCCATGAATAACAAAATTTAATCTTGTCATGTTCATATACGGGAGAGAACTAAATAAATGAATGTGGTGTTTCATCAATATGTAACTCGTTGCATATTGAGCCCCACTTAATTTGTAGTATTGTTTGTTGCACTTTTCCATGCCATGCCTCATTAAAATGGACATACATCATACTTGATTGTGCATCATGCCATGGATATGTTATGTTTGTTTACCGTGTTGTTTGCTTCTTTCCGGTTGTGCTTTTTCTCGATAGTTCCGGTAACCTTGCGATTGTGAGCTCGTTCGACTACGTCTGTTCGTCTACTTCATGGATTCGGTCTTCTTCCTAGCGGGATTCAGGCAAGATGACCATTACCTTCGATATCACTACTATCTTTGCTTATTAGTTGTCTCGATACTATCGTTATGTCTCGCTACCTACCAATTGTTTGTCAAGCCTCCCAACATGACATTATAATCCTCTAACCCCCACCTTCCTAGCAAACCATTGTTTGGCTATGTTACCGCTTTGCTCAACCCCTCTTATAGTGTTGCTAGTTGCAGGTGCAGTGCAGGTTGTTCCATGTTGGGACATAGATATCATGGGATGTCACAACATCTCTAATTTAATTAATGCATCTATATACTTGGTAAAGAGTGGAAGGCTCGACCTTTTGCTTGCTGTTTTGTTCCACTCTTGCCGCCCTAGTTTTCGTAATACCAGTGTTATGTTCCTTGATGAGCGCTCCTAACATGTGTGGGGTTTTATGGTGACTCCCCGATCATTTGCTTAGGTTAAAACTCTTCCAGCAAGACCCAACATTGGTGTTAACATTTGCATAATAACAACTAAAACTTGCATAGGGACTAGCCGGCCCCCGCGGATAATTTATCAACAAACACCGAGCCAGTGCTCGTCATGAGTGTTGGTCCAAACTAGAGCCCCTTACATCGCCACCACGGGAAAACTCGGGGACTGGTTTTAGTTGCATGGACTGCTCATCCGATCGTGGCCTGAGACGAGATACGCGTGGCTCCTATCAGGGCGTCGGGAGGTCTTGCTGGTTTAGTTTTTCCTTTGACGAGTGGCTTGTCCACCGAGATTCCTTATCGTAAGCATCGTGTTATCATGGTGTGAGGATGCTCCAATGATGCGTGTGGTAATTTATAATGGACTACTAGGAGCACCCCTGCAGGGTTAAATATTTTTGGAAGTCATGCCCGCGTTTATGTGGCGACTTGGAAATTTATGATATCCGGTTGTAGAGAACCTGACACTAAACTTCAAATAAAATACACCAACCGCGTGTGTAACCGTGATCGTCTCTTTTTGAGGGAATACGGGAAGAGAATACAGTGGGGTTATGATTGAACAGGAAGTAGTATTCAGGATCACTTCTTGATCATATTAATTTGTGACCGATTATGCGTAGTTTACTCTTCTTAATCTTGTACTCGAAAGTTAGCCACATACAAATGCTTAGTGCTTGATGCAACCTCACCACTTAACCATTCCATATCCATTAAGCTTTGCTAGTTTTGATACCCATGGTTATGAGATTGTGGAGTCCCCGTGGCTCACAGATTACTACAACAACAGGTGTAGGTACAGGTAAAGCGATGTGTTGGCGTGAGAGTGATGCATGTTTGCTTTTGGAGTTATTCTTCTCCTTCTTCTTCTTCATCAATCATAGGATGGGTTCCTAGTCGGGAGCCTGGGATTAGCAGGGTGGATGCCTTTCTTCTTTTTCGTTTGATTTCATCCATAGTCGGATCCTGCTCTTTTGTATGATGATTGCTATGTATTGATGTATTGTTGTATTCATGCTATAGCTTGTGGCGAGTGTAAGCCTTTATTTGGTATTCTCATCTATTCAGTATGTGGTATGTTGTAATGATATCCGCCTTGCTATGCGCTCGAAATGCGATTCTGCCCCAATCATGAATTCATCACTTGATCATGATAGAATTGCATCTTGGGCGTTACACCAGGTTTCCGGTTTTTCGATCGGCGGCTTCATCTGGGAAGATTTGGGACTACTGCGTGACCGGAGTCCACATGCTCAAAGGCTATATATTAGAGTAGACCACTACTACAAAGGTAGGGAAACTATTTTTCGCGCAAAGGAAAACCAATCGCACCACCTTGCATGTTTACTTTTCCAACAAGCCAATCCTAGTGAAGCTTGCCAATACATTTGATGTATTGACCCTTGTGGCTACAAAGTATCATGTTGCAGGTTTACCGTATCGAGTGGAAGGTACGATGTAGGGTTATGGCGCTATACTCAACTTCTGCTTGTGAGTACATGGACACCACAAGACTAGAATGATATCTCCGCTGCATGATTATATTGTAAGCTAGACTATGAGCTAAGCAGGTGTGTATTGTAAAGCACTGGATCTGCGATGCAATACTTGACACATGATGTATTCTCGGTATTTCATCTCGACTGTAGGTGTAAGCTATTGATCCAGCGACTGACATAGTAAGCGCAGAGATTCGGGCCCCATTCAGGGATGGGGTGTCGGTCAAAATCGGCGGATCTCGGGTAGGGGGTCCCGAACTGTGCGTCTAAGGTTGATGGTAACAGGAGGTGGGGGACACGATGTTTACCCAGGTTCGGGCCCTTACTTCCTGCTTGATTGATCTTGATGAATATGAGTATTACAAGAGTTGATCTACCACGAGATCGTAATGGCTAAAACCCTAGAAGTCTAGCTTGTATGATTATGATTGCCTCTACGGACTAAACCCTCCGGTTTATATAGACACCGGAGGGGACTAGGGTTGTACAAAGTCGGTTACAGAGAAAGGAATCTACATATCCGAACGCCAAGCTTGCCATCCACGCAAAGGAGAGTCCCATCCGAACACAGGAAGAAGTCTTCTGCCTTGTATATTCATAGCCCATCAGTCCGGCCCACGTCACATAGGCCGGACGGCCGAGGACCCCTTAATCCAGGACTCCCTCCGTAGCCCCCGAACCAGTCTTTCAATGACGATCTGTCCGGCGCGCAGATTGTCTTCGGCATTGCAAGGCGGGTTCCTTCTCCGATTACTTCAAAGTACCTGATTTAAAGAGCAGTATATGGCTTTCCATTTAATGTCGCGCCCATAGTCTTACACACCTTCATGACTTCAGCTGCCACATGTCGAGCGAATACGAGAGGTCGGGGTATTTTTGCACATATCACCCTGACCATGTAAGAAAGGCGTCTACTTAAAGAGATCGGGATCTTTAGATCCATTCCACACCAAGCGAGGAATCCTTAGAGCTTGCTAGGAGAAACCATTCCATCATGGCTAGCATTCCTAGCTCTTCCTCCCGTCCCCACGGCCCCGGAAAAGGCGATTGGGAGAAATGTTCTGTGTCCCACAGTCAGCTAGTGAAGCTGCAGACACAGGGATTTCATCCCCCCGCGGATCTAGTCCCCGTTCGAGCAGGATTGACTTCCTTCGACAGTGGGGCTCAGGCGGAGAATTTCCCCAATCCATCCAGGGGGAACGTGTGTGCTTCGTTCCCTATTTGTTGAGAGGTGTTGGATTTCCAATCCACCCGTTCCTCCGAGGGCTTCTGGAGTATTATGGCCTCCAACTGCACAATTTCACTCCTTCCTCCATCCTGCACATCGCGGGTTACGTTGCTCTTTGTGAGCTATTCCTGGGTTGTGAGGCCCATTTTGAATTATGGAGGAAACTATTCTGCCTCGTACCTCGTAGCCAAGAGGGATCAATATTTGAAGTGGGCAGAGCCGAGGTATGGCGCATCGCCGGGACTGGATACCTGTCCGGCACGCCGAAGAAGGCATCCGAAGAGTGGCCTTCCGAATGGTTCTATATCGAGGACGTCACCCTTCCCGACCCAGTCCGAATGAGTCTTCTCGAATTTTCAAGCGTTCCGTCGAAGAAACGCCACAGCTGGCACCCTTGGAGCCTCGAGGAGGAAGATAGCGCGGAAGTCCGTCAATTGATGAGCAAGATAAAGACGCTCGCCCAGTCCGGGTTGTCAATAGTCGAGGTAATGGCGACTTCCATAGTACGAGGGGTTCAGCCACTCCAATACAGAAGGCTTCCCATGTAGCACTATAATGGGGAAGATGACGCCTCCCGCTGCGGTCGGAAGGGTCCGGACACCCCCGCCGCTTTGGCCAAAATACTGGCCGAACTATACAAAGGGGAAAAGAGGAATTCATGCGTATTAAGTGCCGAGACGGATTTTCCATGTACAGTCCTCCTAGCTGGGTGAGTTCCAATCCCACTACTCTACTCAATCTACTCCCTGAGTTACTTTCCATGGACATTAATCCGTCCATTTGTAACAGGAATGGCGAAAGATCACCAAGTGGCTCCACAGCCCCGCCCACAGCCAGAGGACCACAACCGGGACCTTGACCCCAGATTCGAAGAGGATCCAGATATATTCGTGGAGCTCGAGGATGGGGTGTTCTACCAGGCGAGCTATGACGGCACGGAAGTGGCCATCACCGCCGACTATCCCGGTCTTCTCCCTGCCTCACACGTAAGTAATCAGGAGACATCTCCTCCGAAAGAGCTTCTTCATTCTGCCTCACCCGCCGCACTATCTCGTGCTCCAAAGGGGAGGCGCTCAGCGCGCCATCCTGCACCAGAGGCGACTCCAAAGAGAGCGGCGCCCGCACCGGGCTAGCTTTCAAAGAGGAAGGCAGGCGAAGACACATCGGAGCAGTCACATCCAACTATGACATTATCCGTTCATGTCTTATCAGGAAGGGCGTTCACCGGACTATGTCCGGGAGTCCTGCCAGTCACACTCCCAACAGCCAGGTTCCAGATCCTCTCGTAACGACGAGGGCTGTTGGGGATATAACTATTGAGTATAAACCGCCCAGGAGGGGCCGGGTTATACTCATAAAGAGTCATCCGTATTGAAGCCCATGAAGATAAGCATTATGGCGTTTTTACTATAGACTTGAAGTCCCAAGGCCCAGAGGCGGATTAAGGCATGCGTCATAAACCGCCATGTAAACATGTAACTTGTGTTGTAAGGTAGGAGAAAGTAGAGACCGAGGCGGACACATGTATGAGCCGGCCTCGGGATTCTATAGACCGCTGGGCGTGGACCTGTGTATATAAAGGCATGACCCGGCGGCGGTTCAGGACAGGAAACAACAGCTCGAGATCTAGGTAAAGCGATTCCACTCCCTAATCATCAAGACCACATCAATTCCACCACAACTGGATCGTAGGCTTTTACCTTCACCGCAAGGGGCCGAACCAGTATAAACTCCCGGTGTCCTTTGTCCGGTTTAACCCCTTTAAGTTAATCTCGTTGCGATGGCTCCACGACTAAGTCCTTTCGCTAGGACATCTGCCATGACAAATCCACGACAAGGGCTAATACGGGAGTGCTGCCGGATTGTCCTTTGGCAGAGGATTCGGATGATGTGTCTGTCACAAACTCGGAAGTGGAGAGCGTCATGAACCATCGGCGCCGGAGGGCCGCTCTTTGCAACCCCGGCTTTACAAAAGAGGCATTCAATGCCTTCAGCTCGGCTGATGCATACATCTGAGCTGCTCGAGATGGGCTTGCCAGAGCCACAGACCAATATTTGAAAGATATGCGGGTGAGCTCACATTGTATAAACCTGATAATTATATACCAGTAGCCCCCGAGACTTGAAGCAGTTGATTCAGCTGATTTAAGGATCATTGTAAAACCAGGTGCTGACGGAGAAGAACAACCTGTTGTCTCAAGAGCTGGGAAAGTGTCGGACCCAGCTAGCTTCTGCGATAGCCGAACTAGAGAAATCCAAGAAGGCATCACCTGGTAATGTGTCCCTCCATCGAGAAAAACAGAATTATGTACCAGCAATGCTAACATAGTGGCATATCTTATGGCAGGATCGTCAGATCATCCGGGAGAGGCACCGGAAGTCACACAAGCGGGTGAACAAGAAGCCAAAAGGCAACTGGCCGCGGGCGAACGTATACTGACACGGGTCAGGGAGGAGAAAAACAAACTCCAGGATTCCAACACCCAGCTGGGCGAAGAACTGAAAGATGTGCGGGCCCAGCTGGCTGACTCCGTGAAGGAAAATAAGAGGCTGCGAGGCGGCATATTTAGTATGTGTTCAAACTTACCTCTGCATAATTCGGCGAGGAAAGGAACTGACAGAGTTATGTCTATAGGTATGCTGACTGGCCGTCCCGAAGAGGAGATGTCAGGATCTTTGAGCGATCTGCTACAAGAGCTGTCGCAAATGCACGAGAGAGCTCGGCAGGCGATGCAAAGTGTCGCCAAGGCCTTATGGCCATTCACCTCCCCTCCAGGAAGTATGAAGGAGCTTGTACATCTAGTCAAGGGAGCACGGCGGCGCTTCCAATTATGGAAGATATCGGCCTGTCGGGAAGGTGCGCGAGAGGCCTGGGCCATGGTGAAAACATGGTATACCAAGCTCGATCCGAATCATATGGCCCGGGTCAGACCTTTAGGGTCAGATGGAAAAGAAATTCCCGTTAGTTTGGTATATGACCAGGTAAAAGTAGCCACAAAATATTCTCAACAGGATTGTAAGCTAGACAACCTGTTGGACAGCATAGAAGAGGAAATTTTTGAGTCCAAGTGACTATGTACTTTCCTTGACATATTTGTCCCTAGCCGGATTGTAAAATAATTGTCATGGTAGACCTTTTCGCTTTGACCTCTGGACCCGAGGGTGCGGAGTGTTTCCGAATACCTGAGCGGCAAAAATAAACCGGGGTATGCGTGGAAACCAGGCGTAGGGGTCATAGTTGCTTGAACAGACAAGTATCCGGCTAGCTATGTTATATTACATTGTGATTGTAAGAAACATCTTCCAGAGAGAATAGTTCCATTAAGGGTTCCTTTCCCTGGGTGAGCATGCGTTAACGTGCATGTTCGAACTGTGATTAAAACATCATAGCATACGTAACATCTGGGGGTTCATAATTTACTGAGTAAAAAACATCTTTAGTCTGCCGACCGAATATTCCCTTAAGAACGCTAGGTTTCGGCTTCACCCAGTCTGAGGTACACATCCGGATGACCCGGCAGTAACAATCGCAGAGGTGCTCCCTTTATGCCCTAGCCAAACTAACGGGAACGTAGGGCATAAGCACAGGAGCCAGGCAACCCAGCTTGGCCAAAACTTAAGTCATATCGATGCATATAATGGCAAAGAAAAGGTACATACGAGGAAAAGGCACATATGTGGTGAGCTTAATGCTCGGAAAATAATAATAATAAGCTTCTGTACAAGAAGCCCCCGGGTATAATGGACGTACATATTTGAGGATGTGTACGTCGTGGGTGCACGGTTTAGCCGCACGAAAGCTTTAAGGCTAAAAAAGAAGAAAAAAGAAAAGGCGAAAGAGAGGGGAAAAATAATGGAAACAAAAGGGAGAAGGAGACAAACAAATAGTTCGGCGCTAGGCATAGAATCTTCGGAGTCTGGCCGCGTTCCATGGGTTCGGCTCTAGGCGATTGTCTGATGCATCACGCAGGCGGTACACTCCTCCCGTGAGAACATCGTCGATGATGAAGGGACCCTCCCACTTGGGCTTGAGTTTGTCCTTTTTCTTCTCCGACAAGCGTAGAACGAGTTCGCCAACATTATAAGTCTTGGCCCGTACTTCTTTGCTTTGATATCTGCGGGCCTGTTGTTGATAAAATGCGGAACGGGCTTTTGTGACGTCGCGCTCCTCCTCCAGGTCATCTAAGTTGTCCTGCCGATCAAGCTCGGCCTCTCTCTCTTCATACATGCGCACTTGAGGTGAGTCATGAATAATGTCGCAGGGTAACACAGCCTCTACGCCGTACACCATGAAGAAAGATGTATATCCGGTAGTGCGATTGGGCGTGGTCCGCAGCCCCCAGAGTACGGAGTCGAGCTCCTCGACCCAGTGCTTGTCTGATTCTTTCAAAGACCGCACTAGTCTGGGCTTAATGCCGCTCATAATAAGACCATTGGCTCGTTCGACTTGACCGTTTGTTTGCGGGTGATAGACGGAGGCGTAATAGAGCTTAATGCCCAGATTAACACACCAGGTTTTCACCTCATCGGCTGTGAAATTGGAGCCGTTATCAGTGATGATACTGTGTGGAACACCGTAACGGTGCACAACACCGGATATGGAGTCTATCACTGGTCCGGCTTCGGCCATTTTAACTGGTTTGGCCACTATCCACTTAGTGAATTTATCCACCATGACCAACAGATATTTTTTCTTATGGCTTCCTCCTTTAAGGGGTCCGACCGTATCAAGCCCCCAGACCGCGAAAGGCCAAGTGATGGGGATTGCTTGTAGAGCGGTGGGTGGCATATGGCTTTGGTTGGCGAAAACCTGGCATCCGGCGCAACGTTGGACAAGGACCTATGCATCTGCTCGGGCCGTCGGCCAATAGAAACCTGTACGGAAGGCCTTGCTTACAAGGGCCCTGATGTATACTACGCAACCTTCTCCTTGTAGATGTTGTTGGGCCTCCAAGTGCAGAGGTTTGTAGGACAGTAGCAAATTTCCCTCAAGTGGATGACCTAAGGTTTATCAATCCGTGGGAGGTGTAGGATGAAGATGGTCTCTCTCAAACAACCTGCAACCAAATAACAAAGAGTCTCTTGTGTCCCCAACACACCCAATACAATGGCAAATTGTATAGGTGCACTAGTTCGGCGAAGAGATGGTGATACAAGTGCAATATGGATGGTAGATATAGGTTTTTGTAATCTAAAAATATAAAAACAGCAAGGTAACTAATGATAAAAGTGAGCACAAACGGTATTGCAATGCTAGGAAACAAGGCCTAGGGTTCATACTTTCACTAGTGCAAGTTCTCTCAACAATAATAACATAACTGGATCATATAACTATCCCCCAACATGCAACAAAGAGTCACTCCAAAGTCACTAATAGCGAAGAACAAACAAAGAGATTATTGTAGGGTACGAAACCACCTCAAAGTTATCCTTTCTGATCGATCTATTCAAGAGTCCGTAATAAAATAACACGAAGCTATTCTTTCCGTTTGATCTATCCTAGAGTTCGTACTAGAATAACACCTTAAGACACAAATCAACCAAAACCCTAATGTCACCTAGATACTCCAATGTCACCTCAAGTATCCGTGGGTATGATTATACGATATGCATCACACAATCTCAGATTCATCTATTCAACCAACACAAAGTACTTCAAAGAGTGCCCCAAAGTTTCTACCGGAGAGTCAAGACGAAAACGTGTGCCAACCCCTATGCATAAGTGAACCCGCAAGTTGATCACCAAAACATACATCAAGTGTTCTCAAATCCTTAAAGACTCAATCCGATAAGATAACTTGAAAGGGAAAACTCAATCCATTACAAGAGATTAGAGGGGGAGAAACATCATAAGAGCCAACTATAATAGCAAAGCTCGCGATACATCAAGATCGTGCCGAATCAAGAACACGAGAGAGAGAGAGAGAGATCAAACACATAGCTACTGGTACATACCTTCAGCCCCGAGGGTGAACTACTCCCTCCTCGTCATGGAGAGCGTCGTGATGATGAAGATGGCCACCGGTGAGGGATCCCCCTCTAGTAGGGTGCCGGAACAGGGTCCCGATTGGTTTTTGGTGGCTACAGAAGCTTGCGGCGGCGGAACTCCCAATCAATGGTGCCCCTGGATGTTTTTGGGGTATATGGGTATATATAGGAGGAAGAAGTAGGTCGGTGGAGCTGCAAGGGGCCCACGAGGGTGGGGGGCGCGCCCAAGGGGGCAGGCGCGCCTCCCTGCCTCGTGGCCTCCTCGCTTCTTTCTTGACGTCCACTCCAAGTCCTCTGGATCACGTTTGTTCAAAAAATCACTCTCCCGAAGGTTTCATTCCATTTGGACTCCGTTTGATATTCCTTTTCTGCGAAACACTTAAATAGGCAAAAAAACAGCAATTGGGACTGGGCCTCCGGTTAACAGGTTAGTCCCAAAAATAATATAAAAGTGTATAATAAAGCCCATTAAACATCCAAAACAGATAATATAATAGCATGGAACAATAAAAAAATAGATACGCTGGAGACGTATCAAGCATCCCCAAGCTTAATTCCTGCTCGTCCTCGAGTAGGTAAATGATAAAAACAGAATTTTTGATGTGGAATGCTACCTAACATAATTCTCAATGTAATTCTCTTTATTGTGGCAAGAATATTCAGATCCATAAGGTTCAAGACAAAAGTTTTATATTGACACAAAAATAATAATACTTCAAGCATACTAACAAAGTAATTATGTCTTATCAAAATAACATAGCCAAAGAAAGCTTATCCCTACAAAATCATATAGGTTGGCCATGCTTCATTTTCGTCACACAAAATGCTCCCATCATGCACAACCCTGGTTTCAGCCAAGCAATTGGTTCATACTTTTTAACGCGCTTCAGCCTTTTCAACCCTCACGCAATACATGAGCGTAAGCCATGGACATAGCACTATGGGTGGAGTAGAGTATGATGATAGGGATTAATTGAGAAAACAAAAAGGGAGAAAGTCTCATATTGATGCGGCTAATCAATGGGCTATGGAGATGCCCATCAATTGATGTCAATATGAGGAGTAGGGATTGCCATGCAACGGATGCACTAGAGCTATAAGTGTATGAAAGCTCATAAAAAAGAAACTGAGTGGGTGTGCATCCAACTTGCTTGCTCACGAAGACCTAGGGCATTTTTAGGAAGCCCGTCATTGGAATATACAAGCCAAGTTCTATAATGAAAAATTCCCACTAGTATATGAAAGTGACAAAATAAGAAACTCTCTATCATGAAGATCATGGTGCTATTTTGAAGCACAAGTGTGGAAAAAGGATAGTAGCATTGTCCCTTCTCTCTTTTTCTCTCATTTTTCTTTTCTTTTCCTTTTCTTTTTTTTTTGTTTGGGCTTCTTTGGCCTCTTTTTTTTATTTGGGCTTCTTTGGCCTCTTTTATTTTTCATAAAGTCCAGAGACTCATCGCAACTTGTGGGGGAATCATTGCTTCCATCATCCTTTCCTCACATGGGACAACGCTCTAATAATGGAAATCATCACACTTCTATTTATTTACAACTCAAGAATTACAACTCAATACTTAGGACAAAATATGACTCTATGTGAATGCCTCCGGTGGTGTACCGGGATATGCTATGAATCAAGAGCGACATGTATGAAAGAATTATAAAGGTGGCCTTGCCACAAATACAATGTCAACTACATGATCATGCAAAGCAATATGACAATGATAGAGCGTGTCATAATAAACGGAACGGTGGAAAGTTGCATGGCAATATATCTCGGAATGGCTATGGAAATGCCATAATAGGTAGGTATGGTGGCTGTTTTGAGGAAGATATAAGGAGGTTTATGTGTGATAGAGCGTATCGTATCACGGGGTTTGGATGCACCGGCGAAGTTTGCACCAACTCTCAAGGTGAGAAAGGGCAATGCATGGTACCGTAGAGGCTAGCAAATTGCGGAAGGGTAAGAGTGCGTATAATCCATGGACTCACATTAGTCATAAAGAACTCATATACTTATTGCAAAAGTTTATTAGCCCTTGAAGCAAAGTACTACTACGCATGCTCCTAGGGGAAGGGTTGGTAGGAGTTAACCATCGCGTGATCCCGACCTCCACTCATAAGGAAGGCAATCAAAGAACACCCCATGCTTCAAATTTGTCACACAATGTTCACCATACGTGCATGCTACGCGACTTGCCAACTTTAACACAAGTATTTCTTAATTTCATAATTACCCAACTAGCATGACTCTAATATTACCACCTTTATATCTCAAAACAATTATCAAGTACCAAATTTATCATAGTAATTAATGCACTCTATATGAAAGTTTTTATTATACCCAACTTGGATGCCCATCATATTAGGACTAAATTCATAACCAAAGCAAATTAACATGCTGTTCTAGAAGACTCTCAAAATAATATAAGTGAAGCATGAGAGTTCATTAATTTATACAAAATAAAACCACCGCCGTGCTCTAAAAAGATATAAGTGAAGCACTAGATCAAATGACAAACTACTCCAAAAGATATAAGTGAAGATCAAAGTAGTCAAATAATTGTGCAACTATGTGAAGACTTTCTAACATTTAAGAATTTCAGAACTTGGTATTTTATTCAAACAGCAAGCAAAACAAAACAAAATGACATTTCAAGGATAGCACACATCATGTGAAGAAGCAAAAACTTAGGTTCAACCGATACTAACCGATAATTGTTGAAGAAGAAAGGTGGGATGCCTACCGGGGCATCCCCAAGCTTGGATGCTTGAGACTTCTTGAAATATTCTGTTGGGGTGCCTTGGGCATCCCCAAGCTTGAGCTTTTGTGTCTCCTTAATTCCTTCTATATCTCGGTTTCCTAAATCTCGAAAGCTTCATCCACACCAAACTCAACAAGAACCCGTGAGATAAGTTAGTATAAACCAATGCAAAAACCTTATCATTTTCTACTGTAACAAATCACTAAAATTATTATTGAACATTTAATACTAAATGCCTCTGCATATTTAATACTCCTATCCTCAAATAGAATCATTAAACAAGCAAACATATGCAAACAATGCAAACATAACAGCAATCTGCCAAAACAGTACAGTCTGTAAAGAATGCAAGAGTATCAATACTTCCCTAACTCCAAAAATTATGCCAATTTACCACACTGTAGAAGATTTATCAGTTCTCAATATGCAAAAAGTTTCATCATTTTATTATTTTCTGAATTTTCTAGGGAATTTTTGCAACAGCGGTAAACTTTCTGTTTTGAAACAGCAACATGTATACTTGCAAAATAAGCATGGTAAAGGCTATCCTTGACATTTTTATTGAAAATATAGATGCAAAACATTATTCTAAATAACAGCAAGTAAATACTAACAAAATAAAATGATGCTCCAAGCAAAACACATATCATGTGGTGAATAAAAATATAGCTCCAAGTAAAGTTACCGATGAACAAAGACAAAAGAGGGGATGCCATCCGGAGCATCCCCAAGCTTAGGCTCTTGGTTGTCATTGAATATTACCTTGGGGTGCCTTGGGCATACCCAAGCTTAGGCTCTTGCCACTCCTTATTCCATAGTCCATCGAATCTTTACCCAAAACTTGAAAACTTCACAACACAAAATTTAACAGAAAACTCGTAAGCTCCGTTAGTATAAGAAAATAAATCACCACTTAGGTACTGTTATGAACTCATTCTAAATTCATATTGGTATAATATCTACTGTATTCCAACTTCTCTATGGTTCATACCCACCGATATTACTCATAGATTCATCAAATAAGCAAACAACACATAGAAAACAGAATCTGTCAAAAACAGAACAGTCTGTAGTAATATGCAACTCTTGAATACTTCTGTAACTCAAACAATTCTACCAAATTAGGAAAACCTGCGCAATTTGTGTACCAATACAGAGCAAAACGAATCATATCAATAACACGTTCCTGTGAATTATCAAAACTAATTTACTGGGTGCAAAAGTTTCTGATTTTCAGCTGGATCAACACAACTATCACCGTTAGCTATCCTAAAGGTCTTACTTGGCACTTTATTGAAACAAAAGCTATAAAACATGATTACTACAGTAGCATAATCATGTGAACACACAAAAACAGTAAAGGTAAATATTGGGTTGTCTCCCAACAAGCGCTTTTCTTTAATGCCTTTTAGCTAGGCATGATGATTTCAATGATGCTCGCATAAAATACAAGAATTGAAACATAAAGAGAGCATCATGAAGAATATTACTAGCACATTTAAGTCTAACCCACTTCCTATGCATAGGGATTTTTTGAGCAAACAACTTATGGGAACAATAATCAACTAGCATAGGAAGGCAAAACAAGCATAACTTTAAAACTTTAAGCACATAGAGAGGAAACTTGATATTATTGCAATTCCTACAAGCATATATTCCTCCATCATAATAATTTTCAGTAGCATCATGAATGAATTCAACAATATAACCATCACATAAAGCATTATTTTCATGTTCTACTTGCATAGAAATTTTTCTACTCTCCACATAAGCAAATTTATTCTCATCAATAGTAGTGGGAGCAAACTCAACAAAATAAATATCATGTGAAGCATAATCCAATTGAAAATTAAAATCAAGATGACAAGTTTCATGGTTATGTTTATTCTTTATGACATACGTATCATCACAATAATCATCATAAACAGGAGGCATGCTTTCTTCATAATAAATTTGCTCATCAAAACTTGGGGGACAAAAAATATCATATTCATCAAACATAGCATCCCCAAGCTTGTGGCTTTGCATATCATTAGCATCATGGGTATTCAAAGAATTCATACTAACAACATTGCAATCATGATCATCATTCAAATATTTAGTGCCAAACATTTTAATGCATTCTTCCTCTAGCAATTGATCACAATTATCAGAATCCATATTTTCCCGGAAGACATTAAAAAGATGAAGCATATGAGGCACCCTCAATTCCATTTTTTGTAATTTTCTTTTACAGACTAAACTAGTGATAAAACAAGAAACAAAAAGATTCGATTGCAAGATCTAAAGATATACCTTCAAGCACTCACCTCCCCGGCAACGGCGCCAGAAAAGAGCTTGATGTCTACTACGCAACCTTCTCCTTGTAGACGTTGTTGGGCCTCCAAGTGCAGAGGTTTGTAGGACAGTAGCAAATTTCCCTCAAGGGGATGACCTAAGGTTTATCAATCCATGGGAGGTGTAGGATGAAGATGGTCTCTCTCAAACAACCCTGCAACCAAATAACAAAGAGTCTCTTGTGTCCCCAACACACCCAATACAATGGCAAATTGTATAGGTGCACTAGTTCGGCGAAGAGATGGTGATACAAGTGCAATATGGATGGTAGATATAGGTTTTTGTAATCTGAAAATATAAAAACAGCAAGGTAACTAATGATAAAAGTGAGCACAAACGGTATTGCAATGCTAGGAAACAAGGCCTAGGGTTCATACTTTCACTAGTGCAAGTTCTCTCAACAATAATAACATAACTGGATCATATAACTATCCCTCAACATGCAACAAAGAGTCACTCCAAAGTCACTACTAGCGGAGAACAAACGAAGAGATTATTGTAGGGTACGAAACCACCTCAAAGTTATCCTTTCTGATCGATCTATTCAAGAGTCCGTAATAAAATAACACGAAGCTATTCTTTTCGTTCGATCTATCCTAGAGATCGTACTAGAGTAACACCTTAAGACACAAATCAACCAAAACCCTAATGTCACCTAGATACTCCAATGTCACCTCAAGTATCCGTGGGTATGATTATACGATATGCATCACACAATCTCAGATTCATCTATTCAACCAACACAAAGTACTTCAAAGAGTGCCCCAAAGTTTCTACCGGAGAGTCAAGACGAAAACGTGTGCCAACCCCTATGCATAAGTGAACCCGCAAGTTGATCACCAAAACATACATCAAGTGTTCTCAAATCCTTAAAGACTCAATCCGATAAGATAACTTCAAAGGGAAAACTCAATCCATTACAAGAGAGTAGAGGGGGAGAAACATCATAAGATCCAACTATAATAGAAAAGCTCGCGATACATCAAGATCGTGCCGAATCAAGAACACGAGAGAGAGATCAAACACATAGCTACTGGTACATACCCCCAGCCCCGAGGGTGAAATACTCCCTCCTCTTCATGGAGAGCGCCAGGATGATGAAGATGGCCACCGATGAGGGACCCCCCCTCCGGCAGGGTGCCGGAACAGGGTCCCGATTGGTTTTTGGTGGCTACAGAGGCTTGAGGCAGCGGAACTCCCAATCTATGGTGCCCCTGGATGTTTTCGGAGTATATGGGTATATATAGGAGGAAGAAGTAGGTCGGTGGAGCGGCGAGGGGCCCACGAGGGTGGGGGCGCGCCCAGGGGAAGTCGTGCCTCCCTGCCTCGTGGCCTCCTCGCTTCTTTCTTGACGTCCACTCCAAGTCCTCTGGATCACGTTTGTTCCAAAAATCACTCTCCTAAAGGTTTCATTCCGTTTGGACTCCGTTTGATATTCCTTTTCTGCGAAACACTGAAATAGGCAAAAACACAGCAATTGGGACTGGGCCTCCGATTAATAGGTTAGTCCCAAAAATAATATAAAAGTATATAATGAAGCCCATTAAACATCCAAAACAGATAATATAATAGCATGGAACAATAAAAAATTATAGATACGTTGGAGACGTATCAGGCCCGAGCCACGGCATGGTGACCACCGAGGCCGACATGAATTTCAGCCAAGAGTTGTCGCCCCTCTTCTTCGGAGATACATCTTTGAAGTACTCCGATAGCACTTTTCTTGTAGAGTTCTCCGTCGTGAACCTTGTAGGCTTTCGAGTGCCGGACAATGCGGCGCGCCTCATTCTGATCCTCGGGGAGTTCTCGCCTATTAAGGTAGGCCAAGAAGGGTTCGGTCCATGGGGCAATGACTGCCATGATAAGATGGGCCGATGGTGTTATTTCGGTGGCTGAGTGATACGTCTCCAACGTATCTATAATTTTTGATTGTTCCATGCTATTATATTACCTGTTTTGGATGTTCATGGGCTTTACTTTACACTTTTATATCATTTTTGGGATTAACCTACTAACCGGAGGCCCAGCCCGAATTGCTGTTTTTTTTGCCTATTTCAGTGTTTCGAAGAAAAGGAATATCAAACGGAATCCAAACGGAATGAAACCTTCGGGAGCTATCTTTTTGGAACAAACACAATCTAGGAGACTTGGAGTGGACGTCAAGAAGCAGCCGAGGCGGACATGAGGGTGCAAGGCGCGTCCTAGGGGGGTGGGCGCGCCCCCCACCCTCGTGGGCCCCTTGTGGCTCTCCTGACCGACTTCCTTCGCCTATACATATCTACGTACCCCGAAAACATCCAGGAGCACCACGAAACCCTATTTCCACCACCGCAACCTTCTGTATCCGCAAGATCCCATCTTGGGGCCTTTTCCGGCGCTCCGCCGGAGGGGGAATCGATCATGGAGGGCTTCTACATCAACACCATAGCCTCTCCGATGAGTTGTGAGTAGTTTACCACAGACCTTCGGGTCCATAGTTATTAGCTAGATGGCTTCTTCTCTCTCTTTGAATCTCAATACAAAGTTCTCCTCGATCTTCTTGGAGATATATTCGATGTAACTCTTTTTCGGTGTGTTTGTCGAGATCCGATGAATTGTGGGCTTATGATCAAGTTTATCTATGAGAAATATTTGAATCTCCTATGAATTCTTTTATGTATGATTGGTTATCTTTGCAAGTCTCTTTGAATTATCAGTTTGGTTTGGCCTACTAGATTGATCTTTCTTGCAATGGGAGAGGTGCTTAGCTTTGGGTTCAATCTTGCAGTGTCCTTTCCCAGTGACAGCAGGGACAGCAAGGCACATATTGTATTGTTGCCATCGAGGATAAAAAGATGGGGTTTATATCATATTGCTTGAGTTTATCCCTCTACATCATGTCATCTTGCCTAATGCATTACTCTGTTCTTATGAACTTAATACTCTAGATGCATGCTGGATAGCAGTCGATGGTTGGAGTAATAGTAGTAGATGCAGGCAGGAGTCTGTCTACTTGTTGCGGACGTGATGCCTATATACATGATCATGCCTAGATATTCTCATAACTATGCACTTTTCTATCAGTTGCTCGACAGTAATTTGTTCACCCACCGTAATACTTATGCTGTCTTGAGAGAAGCCACTAGTTAAACCTATGGCCCCCGGGTCTATCTTTTATCATATAAGTTTCTGATCTACTTCATTTTGCAATCTTTACTTTCCAATCTATAACATAAAAATACCAAAAATATTTATCTTATCTTATTATCTCTATCAGATCTCACTTTCGCAAGTTGTCGTGAAGGGATTGACAACCCCTTTATCGCGTTGGTTGCGAGGTTCTTGTTTGTTTGTGTAGGTGCGAGGGACTTGCGTGGAGCCTCCTATTGGATTGATACCTTGGTTCTCAAAAACTGATTTTTTTTTCTACTTTGCTGCATCACCCTTTCCTCTTCAAGGGAAAACCAACGCAGTGCTCAAGAGGTAGCAAGAAGGATTTCTGGCGCCGTTGCTGGGGAGGTCTTCGCACAAGTCAAGACATACCAAGTACCCATCACAAACTCATCTCCCTCGCATTACATTATTTTCCATTTGCCTCTCGTTTTCCTCTCCCCCACTTCACCCTTGCCGTTTTATTCGCCTTCTCTTTTCCGTTCGCCTCTTTTCCGCTCATCTCTTGTGTGCTTGTGTGTTGGATTGCTTGTCACGATGGCTCAAGATAATACTAAATTGTGTGACTTTTCCAATACCAATAATAATGATTTCCTTAGCACTCCGATTGCTCCTCTTAATGATGTTGAATCTTGTGAAATCAATGCTGCTTTGTTGAATCTTGTCATGAAAGATCAATTCTCCGGCCTTCCTGGTGAAGATGCCGCTGCTCATCTAAACAACTTTGTGATTTGTGTGATATGCAAAAGAAGAAAGACATACATAATGATATTGTTAAATTGAAGCTATTTCCGTTTTCGCTTAGAGATCGTGCTAAAACTTGGTTTTCGTCTTTGCCTAAAAATAGTATTGATTCATGGAATAAGTGCAAAGATGGTTTTTTCTCTAAGTATTTTCCTCCCGCTAAGATCATCTCTCTTAGAAACGATATTATGAATTTTAAGCAACTTGATCATAAACATGTTGCACAATCTTGGGAGAGAATGAAATTAATGATTCGCAATTGCCCTACACATGGTTTGAACTTATGGATGATCATAAAAAAATTATGCCGGATTGAATTTTGCTTCTAGAAATCTTTTAGATTCGGCTGCGGGAGGCACTTTTATGGAAATCACTTTAAGAGAAGCTACTAAACTCCTAGATAATATTATGGTTAATTATTCTCAATGGCACACTGAAAGATCTACTAGTAAAAAGGTTCATGTGATAGAAGAGATTAATGTTTTGAGTGGAAAGATGGATGAACTTATGAAATTGTTTGCTAATAAGAGTGCTCCTATTGATCCTAATGATATGCCTTTGTCTACTTTGATTGAGAATAATAATGAATCTATGGATGTAAATTTTGTTGGTAGGAATAATTTTGGTAACAATGCTTATAGAGGAAACTTTAATCCTATGCCGTTTCCTAGTAATTCCTCTAATAATTATGGTAATTCCTACAACGACTCTTATGGAAATTTTAATAAGATGCCCTCTTATTTTGAGAATAGTGTTAAAGAATTTATGAATTCTCAAAAGAATTTTAATGCTTTGCTTGAAGAAAAATTGCTTAAGATTGATGAATTGGCTAGGAACGTGGATAGAATTTCTCTTGATATTGATTCTTTGAAACTTAGATCTATTCCACCTAAGCATGATATCAATGAGTCTCACAAAGCCATGAGAATTTCCATTGATGAGTGCAAAGAAAGAACCGCTAGGATGCGTGCTAAGAAAGATTGCTTTGTAAAAGCGTGTTCTTCTAGTTTCCATGATAATGATGATGAAGATCTAAAAGTGATTGATGTGTCTCCTATTAAATCTTTGTTTTGCAATATGAACCTTGATAATGACGGGACTGGAGATGAATCAACTTTAGTTAAAAGGTGTCCCAATGATTCGAAGTTTTTAGATCTTGATGCTAAAATTGGTAAAAGTGGGATTGGAGAGGTCAAAACTTTACATAGCAATGAACCCACTATTTTGGATTTCAAGGAATTTAATTATGATAATTGTTCTTTAGTATATTTTATTTCCTTGTTACAATCCGTGTTGAATTCTCCTCATGCTTATAGTCAAAATAAAGCTTTTACCAAACACATCGTTGATGCTTTGGTGCAATCTTATGAAGAAAAACTTGAATTGGATGTTTCTATCCCTAGAAAACTTTATGATGAGTGGGAACCTACTATTAAAATTAAAATTAAAGATCATGAATGCTATGCTTTGTGTGATTTTGGTGCTACTGTTTCCACGATTCCAAAAACTTTATGTGATGTGCTAGGTTTCCGTGAATTTGATGATTGCTCTTTAAACTTGCACCTTGCGGATTCCACTATTAAGAAACCTATGGGAAGGATTAGTGATGTTCTTATTGTTGCAAATAGGAATTATGTGCCAGTAGATTTTATCGTTCTTGATATAGATTGCAATTTTTCATGTCCTATTATTCTTGGTAGACCTTTCCTTGGAACGATTGGTGCAATTATTGATATGAAGGAAATATTAGATTCCAATTTCCATTAAGGAAAGGCATGGAACACTTTCCTGGAAAGAAAATCAAATTACCTTATGAATCTATTATGCGAGCCACTTATGAATTGCATACCAAAGATGGCAATACTTAGATCTATGCTCACTTTTATGCCTATCTAGGGGCGTTAAACAATAGCGCTTGTTGGGAGGCAACCCAATTTTATTTTTTTTGTTCCTGTTTAGTAATAAATAATTCATCTAGCCTCTGTTTAGATGTGGTTTTATGTTTTAATTAGTGTTTGTGCCAAGTAGAACCTATAGGATCATCTTGGGTGAAAGTTAATTTGATCTTGCTGAAAAACAGAAACTTTTGCACGCATGAGAATAATTTTAACAAATCACAGAAACGTGATTTTGAGTTGATTCTTTTTGCAGTAGATCAATAGACAAATTGCCTAGGACTTACTATTTTGGTAGGATGTTTAGGGTTCCAGAAGTATTCGAAAGTTACAGATTACTACAGACTGTTCTGTTTTTGACAGATTCTGTTTTTCGTGTGTTGTTTGCTTATTTTGATGAATCTGTGGATAGTATCGGGGGTTATGAACCATAGAGAAGTTGGAATACAGTAGGTTTAACACAAATATAAATAAATAATGACTTCATTACAGTACCTTAAGTGGTGTTTTTTCTCTCTTGCACTAACAGAGCTCATGAGATTTCCTGTTGAGTTTTGTGTTGTGAAGTTTTCAAGTTTTGGGTAAAGATTTGATGGATTATGGAATAAGGAGTGGCAAGATCCTAAGCTTGGGGATGCCCATGGATACCCAAGATAATTCAAGGACAACCAAAAGCCTAAGCTTGGGGATGCCCCGGAAGGCATCCCCTCTTTCGTCTTCGTCTATCGGTAACTTTACTTGGAGCTATATTTTTATTCACCACATGATATGTGTTTTGCTTGGAGCGTCTTGTATGATATGAGTCTTTGCTATTTAGTTTACCACAATCATCCTTTCTGTACACACCTTTTGGGAGAGACACACATGATTCGTAATTTATTAGAATACTCTATGTGCTTCACTTATATCTTTTGAGCTAGACAATTTTGCTCTAGTGCTTCACTTATATCTTTTTAGAGCACGGCGGTGGTTTTATTTTGTAGAAATTATTGATATCTCATGCTTAACTTATATTATTTTGAGAGTCTTTTAGAACAGCATGGTATTTTCTATGGTTATAAAATTGGTCCTAGAATGATGGGCATCCAAGTTGGGTATAATAAAAACTATCCTAGAAAGTGCATTAAACACTATGATCAATTTGATGCTAGATAATTGTTTTGAGATATAAAGGTGGTAATGTTAGAGTCATGCTAGTTGGGTAATTATGAAATTGAGAAATACTTGTGTTAAAATTGGCAAGTCCCGTAGCATGCACGTATGGTAAAAGTTGTGTAACAAATTTGTTGCATGGGGTGCTCTTTTGATTGCCTTCCTTATGTGTGGAGGTAGGGATCACGTGATGGTTAACTCCTACCAACCCTTCCCCTAGGAGCATGTGTAGTAGTACTTTACTTCGAGGGCTAATAAAATTTTGCAATAAGTATATGAGTTCTTTATGACTAATGTGAGTCCATGGATTATACGCACTCACCCTTCCACCATTGCTAGCCTCTCTTATGCCGCGCAATTTCGCCGGTATCATACACCCACCATTTACCTTTCTCAAAAAAGCCACCATACCTACCTATTATGGCATTTCCATAGCCATTCCGAGATATATTGCCATGCAACTTTCCACTGTTCCATTTACTATGACACGCTCCATCATTGTCATATTGCTTTTGCATGATCATGTAGTTGACATCGTATTTGTGGCAAGGCCACCTTCATAATTTTTTCATACATGTCACTCTTGATTCATTGCATATCCCGGTACACCGCCGGAGGCATTCACATAGAGTCATATTTTGTTCTAAGTATTGAGTGGTAATTCTTGAGTTGTAAATCAATAAAAGTGTGATGATCTTCATTATTAGAGCATTGTCCCAAGTGAGGAAAGGACGATGGAGACTATGATTCCCCCACAAGTCGGGATGAGACTTTGGACTTTATAAAAATAAAAGAGGCCAAAGAATCCCAAAAAAATGAGAGAAAAAGAGAGAAGGGACAATGTTACTATCCTTTTTCCACACTTGTGCTTCAAAGTAGCACCATGATCTTCATGATAGAGAGTCTCCTATGTTGTCACTTTCATATACTAGTGGGAATTTTTCATTATAGAACTTGGCTTATATATTCCAATGATGGGCTTCCTCAAAATGCCCTAGGTCTTCGTGAGCAAGCAAGTTGGATGCACACCCACTTAGTTTCTTTTGTTGAGCTTTCATACATTTATAGCTCTAGTGCATCCGTTGCATGGCAATCCCTACTCACTCACATTGATATCTATTAATGGGCATCTCCATAGCCCGTTGATACGCCTAGTTGATGTGAGACTATCTTCTCCCTTTTTGTCTTCTTCACAACCACCATCCTATTCCACATATAGTGCTATGTCCATGGCTTGCGCTCATGTATTGCGTGAGAGTTGAAAAAGCTGAAGCGCGTTAAAAAGTATGAACCAATTGCTTGGCTGAAACCGGGGTTGTGCATGATGGGAGTATTTTGTGTGATGAAAATGAAGCATAGCCTAACTATATGATTTTGTAGGGATAAGCTTTCTTTGGCTATGCTATTTTGATAAGACATGATTACTTGTTAGTATGCTTGGAGTATTACTATTTTTATGTTAATATGAACTTTTATCTTGAATCATTTGGATCTGAACATTCATGCCACAATAAAGAAAATTACATTGAGAAATATGCTAGGTAGCATTCCACATCAAAATTTCTGTTTTTATCATTTACCTACTCGAGGACGAGTAGGAATTAAGCTTGGGGATGCTTGATACATCTCCAACGTATCTATAATTTTTGATTGTTCCATGCTATTATATTACCTGTTTTGGATGTTTATGGGCTTTACTTTACACTTTTATATCATTTTTGGGACTAACCTACTAACCGAAGGCCCAGCCCGAATTGCTGTTTTTTTGCCTATTTCAGTGTTTCGAAGAAAAGGAATATCAAACAGAGTCCAAACGGAATGAAACCTTCGGGAGCGATCTTTTTGGAACAAACGCAATCCAGGAGACTTGGAGTGGACGTCAAAAAGCAGCCTAGGCGGCCACGAGGGTGCAAGGTGCACCCTAGGGGGGTGGGCGCGCCCCCCACCCTCGTGGGTCCCTCGTGGCTCTCCTGACCGACTTCCTTCGCCTATACATATCTACGTGCCCCGAAAACATCCAGGAGCACCACGAAACCCTATTTCCACCGCCGCAACCTTTTGTATCCGCAAGATCCCATCTTGGGGCCTTTTCCGGCGCTCTGCCGGAGGGGGAATCAATCACGGAGGGCTTCTACATCAACACCATAGCCTCTCCGATGAGTTGTGAGTAGTTTACCACAGACCTTCGGGTCCATAGTTATTTTCTAGATGGCTTCTTCTCTCTCTTTGAATCTCAATACAAAGTTCTCCTCGATCTTCTTGGAGATCTATTCGATGTAACTCTTTTTGCGGTGTGTTTGTCGAGATCCGATGAATTGTGGGTTTATGATCAAGTTTATCTATGAGAAATATTTGAGTCTCCTCTGAATTCTCTTATGTATGAGTGGTTATCTTTGCAAGTCTCTTCAAATTATCAGTTTGGTTTCGCCTACTAGATTGATCTTTCTTGCAATGGGAGAAGTGCTTAGCTTTGGGTTCAATCTTGCGGTGTCCTTTCCTAGTAACAGCAGGGGCAGCAAGGCACGTATTGTATTGTTGCCATCGAGGATAAAAAGATGGGGTTTATATCATATTGCTTGAGTTTATCCCTCTACATCATGTCATCTTGCCTAATGCATTACTCTGTTCTTATGAACTTAATACTCTAGATGCATGCTGGATAGCAGTCGATGGTTGGAGTAATAGTAGTAGATGCAGGCAGGAGTCCGTCTACTTGTTGCGGACGTGATGCCTATATACATGATCATGCCTAGATATTCTCATAACTATGCACTTTTCTATCAGTTGCTCGACAGTAATTTGTTCACCCACCGTAATACTTATGCTATCTTGAGAGAAGCCACTAGTTAAACCTATGGCCCCCGGGTCTATCTTTTATCATATAAGTTTCTGATCTACTTCATTTGCAATCTTTACTTTCCAATCTATAACATAAAAATACCAAAAATATTTATCTTATCTTATTATCTCTATCAGATCTCACTTTCGCAAGTTGCCGTGAAGGGATTGACAACCCCTTTATCGCGTTGGTTGCGAGGTTCTTGTTTGTTTGTGTAGGTGCGAGGGACTTGCGTGGAGCCTCCTATTGGATTGATACCTTGGTTCTCAAAAACTGAGGGAAATACTTACGCTACTTTGCTGCATCACCCTTTCCTCTTCAAGGGAAAACCAACGCAGTGCTCAAGAGGTAGCAGTGAGCCCCCGATGATGTCGGTGTGTTCAGAATCTGGGGTTATAGTCGGATCCGAACTGGTATTGCCGCTCTCCCCTTGCCACCCACGGATGGCTTGAAGAGCCTTTCCAGAAAGATGTTAGGTGGGACGGGGTTGCGCTTGGCGCTGATGCAAGCAAGGACATCCGCCGCTTGATTACTTTCTCGAGCCACATGATGAAACTCGAGCCCCTCGAACCGAGCCGACATTTTGAGAACGGCGTTACGGTAAGCCTCCATCTTTGGATCTTTGGCATCGAAATATCCATTTATTTGGGATATTGCGAGGTTTGAATCGCCGTGCACTTCCAGGCGTTGTATGCCCATGGAGACAGACATCCGAAGACCATGCAATAAGGCCTCATATTCGGCTGCATTGTTGGAGTCTGTGTATAATATTTGGAGTACGTACTGAACTGTATCTCCAGTGGGGGATGTTAGGACAACGCCCGCTCCTAAGCCCGCCAGCATTTTGGAGCCGTCGAAGTGCATGACCTAGTTGGAATATGTGCCATACTCTTTAGGGAGTTCGGCCACTGTCCATTCGGCGACGAAGTCGGCCAGTACTTGGGATTTCATGGGCCGCCGCGGTGGCAATCCGGCCCGTGGCATCGCGGTTGTTTATTATGTCATTGAGTGGTACTTCGGAGGCCACCGTGATTGAGCACTCTTGAAAGTAGTGTCGTAGCTTCCGAGATGCCATGAAGACCGCGTATGCTATTTTTTGGTAATTAGGGTACCGGGATTTGCATGGTGTGAGGACAGTGGATACGTAGTATACCGGCTTCTGAAGCGGGAATTTGTGTCTGTCCTCCTTTCGTTCAACGACGAGCACCGCACTCATGACCTGGTGTGTTGCCGATATGTATAATTACATGGGTTCACCGACGTTCGGTGCAGCCAGGATTGGGTTGCTCGCTAAAAGAGCCTTTATTTCTTCCAGTCCGGCCATTGTCGCGTCCGTCCACTCGAAGTGATCGGTGCGTCGGAGAAGGCGATAAAGTGGCAATGCTTTTTCTCCTAGTCTGGAGATAAAGCGGCTTAAAGCTGCCACACATCCGGCTAGTTTTTGGACTTGTTTAAGGTCTGTTGGCGTAGCCAACTGTGACAAAGCTTGGATTTTAGCTGGGTTCGCCTCAATTCCTCTATTGGAAACGATGAAGCCCAGCAGTTTTCCAGCGGGAACGCTGAAAACACACTTTTCCGGATTGAGCTTGATGTCATATGTATGGAGGTTGTCGAATGTGAGACGCAGATCGTCTATTAATGACTCGATGCGCCTAGTTTTGATGACGACGTCGTCCACATACGCTTCAACTGTTTTGCCGATCTGTTTCTCCAGGCATGTTTGAATCATGCGTTGGTAGGCGGCGCCAGCGTTTTTAAGTCCGAAGGGCATAGTGTTGAAGCAGAACGACCCATATGGGGTAATGAATGTTGTTGCGGCTTGGTCGGACTCCTTCATTTTGATTTGATGGTATCCGAGGTATGCGTCGAGGAAACACAGTGAGTCGTGTCCAGATGTAGCGTCGATAATCTGATCGATGCGAGGGAAGGGAAATGGATCCTTAGGGCAAGCCTTGTTGACGTCTTTGAAATCGATGCATAGGCGCCAGGATTTATCCTTCTTTGGCACCATTACCAGGTTTGCCTGCCAGTCCGGGTGTTTTATTTCTCTGATGAATCCGGCCTCGATTAACTTGGCTAGCTCCTCCCCCATAGCTTGTCGTTTGGGTTTGGAAAAGCGCCACAGTGTTTGCTTGACCGGTTTATATCCCTTCAGTATGTTTAGGCTGTGTTCAAACAACCTGCGTGGGATCCCCGGCATATCAGAAGGGTGCCAAGCGAATATGTCCCAGCTCTCGCGCAGGAATTCTCGTAGCGCGGCGTCAACCATTGGGTCTAGCTGTGCCCCGATGGATGCTGTGTTCTTGGGGTCCGTCGGGTGGACTTGAAATTTGACTATTTCATCTGCTGGTTTAAAGGAGGTGGATTTGGGTCGCTTGTCCAGGATCACGTCGTCCCTATCCACCATGGAGCGTAGTGCAGTTAACTCTTCGGCCGCGAAGGCTTTAGACAATGCCTCGAGGGCCAGGGCTGCGGTTTTGTTTTCGGCGTGGAGTGCTATGTCCGGATCACTGGCAAGAGTGATAATACCATTGGGCCCGGGCATCTTGAGCTTCATGTACCCGTAATGGGGTATAGCTTGGAAGCATGCAAATGCATCTCGCCCTAATAAGGCGTGATATCCACTGTTGAAAGGGGCCACTTGGAAGGTTATCTCTTCGGATCGATAATTCTCCGGCGTGCCGAATACCACATCGAGTGTGATTTTTCCCGCGCATCGCGCCTCCCGACTGGGAATGATTCCTCGGAAGGTCGTGCTACTTTGCTCAATGCGGCTCCTGTCTATTTCCATTTTGTTGAGAGTTTCCTTGTAAATGAGGTTTAGTCCGCTGCCGTCGTCCATGAGCACTTTGGTAAGCCGAAAGTCGTCCATGATTGGACTGAGGACCAATGCGGCTGGTGCCCGGACTGTACTGAATTTTGGTTTGTCACTGGCATTGAAAGTTATGGCTGTGTCGTCCCAGGGGTTTATTGCTGCGACTTGGCAGACTTCAGCGAGGCCGCGGAGTGCCCTTTTGCGCCTATTGTTTGAGGCAAAAGTCTCAAAGACCGTCAATACTCTGAGGTCGTCGTCTTCCGTGGGGTGTTGCTCTGCGGTATTTTTGATGAGGAGATCCTCACCGCTCTTGGCCACTTGCCGGAGTATCCAACATGCTCTAAGGCTGTGGGTTGGTATGTTATCCGGTGTTGTGTGTATTTTGCATGGCCTATCGAGCCATCCCTCTAGAACGGTTCCGCGCCCCGTAATGGGCTTCGATTTCTTTACTATTGGATCAGGCAACCCACGAGGGTGCATCCTTTTTGCCCGGATGAGGGGTTGAGTGGAAACCGGTGGCTCCTAGGGAGCTGCCTAAGTTTTACAGGCGCTTTCCATTGCGCAGTACTTCTGTGCTATGTTTTCCAAGTTAGTGAAGTGTAATAAGCGACGGCGGTTAATGGCATTGAGGATGCCCTTGTCCGTGCAATTATTGCAGAACACAGAGATCGCGTCTTCGTCGCGGCAATCTTTAATCTTGTTTTTAACAAGGAGGAATCTGGCCCAAAAGTGATGGACTGTTTCCTCAGACTGTTGTCGTATGTACATGAGATCGCGTATATCTGTGTGGGTGGGTGGATTTGAATTCGAACCCTGACCCAATTTGGGATCCGAACTTTGAGAAACTTCTGAGCTTAACAGTTCGGGCTCCGGGATATCAACCAATTTTTCAGGTCCACTGTCCGACTCTAGGTTCGGAGGACGGGGCACGTCTTTCCGTGGACGGGTATCCGGTTCTTCGAGCTCGGAAATCCGAACATAGTTCATCCTCAATATAGAGGAAGAGTTGTTGTATTGCTCCTCTACTACCGCTATCTGATGGGTGATCGGCGGAGATTTGATTTCTCTCTGATCGGGTTTAAGCCCAATCCGATCGTAGTTTGTAGCGACCCCAAGGCGGCGATGCGATCCAGGAGTTCGTTTAAAGACGACAACTCCGTCGGATCCATCCGTTTGGAGTATCCGGAGTCGACACGGAGGCGATTTTCGATGACCCGAGAGGTCATCGTCGGCCTAACGGCCGAACGGGCGGTCATGGTGAAGCCGCCCAGCCGGAGGGTTTGGCATGAGGCCAGGGCTCCTCCGGAGGTGATATTGTCCTTGATAACAAGGCGAGCCATCAATCCTGTCTTCGACATCACAATGGAACTCTCAATGAAAGCACCAATGTCGGTGTCAAAATCGGCGGATCTCGGGTAGGGGGTCCCGAACTGTGCGTCTAAGGTTGATGGTAACAGGAGGCGGGGGACACAATGTTTACCCAGGTTCGGGACCTCTCTATGGAGGTAATACCCTACTTCCTGCTTGATTGATCTTGATGAATATGAGTATTACAAGAGTTGATCTACCACGAGATCGTAATGGCTAAAACCCTAGAAGTCTAGCCTGTATGATTATGATTGCCTCTACGGACTAAACCCTCCAGTTTATATAGACACTGGAGGGGACTAGGTTTGTACAAAGTCGGTTACCGAGAAAGGAATCTACATATCCGAATGCCAAGCTTGCCATCCATGCAAAGGAGAGTCCCATCCGAACACGGGAAGAAGTCTTTTGCCTTGTATCTTCATAGCCCATCAGTCCGGCCCATGTCAAATAGGACGGACGGCCGAGGACCCCTTAATCCAGGACTCCCTCACCGGGTCGTGACAATAAGGAGGGTGGCTCATGACTAGGCTAAGTCCCTACAGTCGAATCAAGAGCCACCTGACGAGAAAGACCCAGTAGTCGGCATGGAAGACATCGGGAGCTGTCGGCTATGCCAGTTGTCGATGGTTACCTAGTATACCTCTCACCCACATTGTCTTAAAGGTAGAACTTACACAATGGTGGTATAATTTAGTTAAATACGGTAGTTACCAGTAGTAAATCCAAGATGTAGTCGACCACACCCGAGGCCATAAACCGCATTAGTACCAGCCCATTACATACACCCTCCTAACACACTTTGTATAAACCGGGAGGGGAGCAACGGGATGAGGGTTGAACCTTCATGTCTTGTACCTTACACCAAGAGCTAAGAGCACCATAGGAGTAGGGTATTACCTCCATCGAAGAGGGTCCGAACCAGTATAATTCTTTGATCGTACACCATTCGATAGATATGATTACCTCTGCATTCCTACGTCCTTAGTATTGTCAGTACTATAGCCACGATAAGATACAATGGTGAATTGATCACACCAATTCTATTTGGATGACATTATATTTTGGCTCCCGTAACCTAAATTTGTGCAAGGAGTTTGCCAAGTCTTTGACCAAGAAGTTTCAGATGTCTAGGATGGGAGAGTTCAAGTACTTACTCGAGTTTCAAATCAAGCAATATAAGGAAAGGGATTTTTTCCTCTGAAACAAAGTGCACCGAAAATTCTCAAGAAGCTTGTAATGACAAATTGTAGAGAAAGGTGCTATGCAAAACAAAACAAAATTAAAAGTGCAACTAATCCCTGGGTGGTTTTGGTAATTCTTAACATATAGCTCATTGGACTAATATTCTTTCAAGATAATCATTTCAGAAAGTTCAATGATTGGCATGGGATGGACTAGAGATGTGGACCCCTCAAAATGCTAAGGACACATATTGGCACAAGCTCAAGACTCTACATTTTCATTTTAGTGATCCAAGATCACATTGAGTCCATAGGAAAAGCCAATACTATTAAAAGGGGATGAGGTGTTGCTTAATGGCTTGCTTGCTCAAAATGCTTAGTGATATGCTCCAAAATCCCTCGACCACTTTATCATATCCACATATGTCCCAAACCAAAAGTCAAACTCGGCCCCACCGATTTGACCTATCCGGCGCCACCGAGTTCATTGACATAGCCATAGCCAGAAACCCTAATCAGTTCGGTCTCATCGATAGGGATCTTGGTCTCACCGAGATGGGATTGTGAACTCTCTGTTTCCCTTCGTAAAGTTTCGGTCTAACCGAGATGAGCAATCGGTCCCACCGAGTTCGTAATGCAAACTCTCTGTTTCCTTTTCGTAACGTTTCGGTCTCACCGAAATGAGCGATCGGTCCCACCGAGTTTGCCTGACCAACTCTGTGTTTGCCTCTTACAGAAATCGATCTCGCCGAGTTCATGTGATCGGTCTCACTGAGATTACGTTATGCCCTAACCCTAACACAATCAGTCCCACCGACTTGACATGTCGGTCCCACCGAAAAGCCTGACGTTCACATTTTGAACTAAATCGGTCTGACCGAGTTTCACTATTCGGTCCCACCGAGTTTGGTCAATTGTGTGTAACGGTTAGATTTTGTGTGGAAGCTATATATAACCCTCCACCCTTCCTCCATTCGAGGAGAGAGCCATCAGAACGTGCCTACACTTCCAGCATTCATTTTATGAGAGAGAACTACCTACTCATGTGTTGAGACCAAGATATTTCAATCCAACCACAAGAACACTACTAGGAAAAGGGCTATAGATAATATGGACACTAATGGCGCACCACACATGTGGTGCGCCACTACTATATACTAATGGCGCACCATGTGTTGGTACGCCATTAGTGTCCAAATACTAATGGCGCACCACATCCACGGTGCGCCACTACTAATTTTTTTTTTCAAAACTAGTAATGGCGCAGCACACCCTCGGTGCGCCACTACTAACAATTTTTTTTTATTTTTTTCAAAGTTAGTAATGGCGCACCGTGGGTGTGGTGGGCCATTACTAGTTAAACTAGTAATGGCCCACCACACCCACGGTGCGCCATTACTAACTTTGCCCAAAAATTCCACCGAATTCACCCCCCCCTGTGGACCGCCTTTTCAGTTTTAGAAAAAATAAAAGAAAATGATGGAAATGTCAAAAAATAAAATAAAATAAGTTTCCCATGTGATATGTGGTCTAGTTGTTGGGAAAATTTACAAATATGAATTTCGACTTCATTTGCAAAATCTCTCTGGAATTTGTAAAATGGGCATAACTTTTGCATACGAACTCGAATTAAAAAGTTTTTTATATGAAAAATCATCTACTCGAAAAGATACATCCGAATTCAATCGGGGGAACCCCGTTGAACATTTTTAGAATCCCCAAAAACCTAACAGAAAAAAAGATACGGGACTTTTAAGATCTAGAGGGGGAACAATGGAAAAAAATTCAAACTTACTAGTGGCGCACCATTTGCTAGGTGCGCCACTAGTAACAGAAAAAAATAGTTTCAATTTTTATTTTTTTTGGAAAAAATGCTCAAAATATGATACGTAATATGAACGGAAGTTTGAAATATTTTTTCAAAATTTCATCACACTCATGAACATGAACAAAGTCCTAGACATCAACAAGGTTTAATAGGATTGATATGCTAGATATATCAACAAGTGCCTGTTAAGTGAGCTGGTGCTAGGGTTGGATAGAACTCTGAAGTTAAGCATGCTTGGGCTGGAGTAGTGTGAGGACGGGTGACCTTTCGGGAAGTTTGACCACGGAGTGCGATTTGACTTGAGATTAAGCATATTGACCCGAGATTAAGCCATAGTGACCCGAGATTAAGAAAAAAATGAAAAAAATTGAAAAAAAATTATGAAAAAAATTCTAACTTTTTTTGAAAAACATCTGTTAGTAATGGCGCACTTCTATGTGGTGCGCAATTAGTAAGCCAGAGCACAAGGTAAATATGGCCCCCTGGGAGGCATACTAATGGCGCACCATGTGATATACTAATGGCGCACTCCCTGGTGCACCATTAGTATACCAGATACTAATGGCGCACCTGTGGTGTGCCATTAGTAAAAAATTCTAATGGCGCGATGCTAGTGGCGCACCTGTAGTGCGCCATTAGTAGCCAAAACAGGTGCGCCACTAGCAGGCCTTTTCCTAGTAGTGGAATCTTGATCTCTAGCCTTCCCCAAGTTGCTTTCCACTCAAATCATCTTTCGACCATATCCAAATCTATGAGAGAGAGTTGAGTGTTGGGGAGACTATCATTTGAAGCACAAGAGCAAGGAGTTCATCATCAACACACCATCTATTACCTTTTGGAGAGTGGTGTCTCCTAGATTAGGTGTCACTTGGGAGCCTCCGTCAAGATTGTGGAGTTGAACCAAGGAGTTTGTACGGGCAAGGAGATCGCCTACTGATGACCCACAAGTATAGGGGATCTATCGTAGTCCTTTCGATAAGTAAGAGTGTCGAACCCAACGAGGAGCAGAAGGAAATGACAAGCGGTTTTCAGTAAGGTATTCTCTACAAGCACTGAAATTGTAGGTAACAGATAGTTTTGTGATAAGATAATTTGTAACGGGTAACAAGCAATGAAAGTAAATAAAGTGTAGCAAGGTAGCCCAATCCTTTTTGTAGCAAAGGACAAGCCTGGACAATTTCTTATAATGAGAAAAGCGCTCCCGAGGACACATGAGAATTATCGTCAAGCTAGTTTCATCACGCTCATATGCTTCGCGTTCGTTACTTTGATAATTTGATATGTGGGTGGACCGGTGCTTGGGTACTGCCCTTTCTTGGACAAACATCCCACTTATGATTAACCCCTATTGCAAGCATCCGCAACTACAAAAGAAGTATTAAGGTAAACCTAACCATAGCATGAGGGGGAAAGGCAAGCTCAACATGTTAGGAAGATCCATGACAATATACTTTAACTGAGATGTGAGAAAACATAAACCATTACGTTGTCTTCCTTGTCCAACATCAACTCTTTAGCAGGTCATACTTAATGAGTGCTCACAATCATAAAAGATGTCCAAGATAGTATATTTATATGTGAAGCCTCTCTTTCTTTATTATTTCCTATTAAATGCAACGATGACCAAAACTATGTTTGTCAACTCTCAACAACTTTTATGCCTCATACTCTTTATATGTGAAGTCATTACTATCCATAGGATCAATATGAACTCTTTTATTTCTTTTTATTCTTTCTATTTTCTCAAGATCATAGCAAGATAGCAAAGCCCTTGACTCAACACTAATCTTTATTATAGATAGCTCACGGACTCGATTACATAAAGATATCAAAAAGCAAAACTCAAAACTACTTCGTACCAAAACTTTATTCTACTAGATCAAGATATTACTAAAAGGATCGAACTAAGTAAAATGGTAAAGATAGGAGTGTGATGGTGATACGATACCGGGGCACCTCCCCCAAGCTTGACAGTTGCCAAGGGGAGTGCCCACACCCATGTGATTATGTCTCCTTCTTCAGGGTTGGTGTTGTGATCTTCTTGGCGATGATGCCCCTCAGGATACGATTCTCCTCCTCGAGCTTATTGACTTGTTGCTTGAGGTCCATATTTTCCTTGCGAAGCTTGCCAGTGACGGCTAAAGCTCCTTTTACCCAAGGGTGCTGCATAGCTTCTGGAGAACAAATGACACTCTTTTCATATTTTCATAAGAGAGAAATTTAACATTGGAAGGGATGACCGAGTTTGGAATAGCTGAGCTCTGTAGTTCCCCCATCATAAATCCTGCTTGGATGCGAGAGGTAACTTCTGGATCCTCCTCCATGGCATCTATCCTTTTTAAGTCGGCATCCATCTCATCCTCCGTTGATGGCCCAAAGTGATAAGCATCGCTGTTTACTCCTGGACCTGGTGTCAGGTGAGACACCCGACTCTCCCCGACTGACTCTTGAGAAGACATCTTGCTCTAAATCTGCGACAGAAACAACTCGAAACAAAAACAGAGGATTTTTGCGTGATACGGTGGTCAAAACCTTCGGGATATTATATAATGAATTTTTACCGACCAAAATACGTAACGTGCAAGAAAACGGAGTCCGGGAGGCACACGAGGTGCCCACGAGATAGGGGGGCGCGCCCAGTAAGGGTGGGCGCGCCCTCCACCCTCGTGGAGGCCTCGTGTCCTTCCCGGATTACTTCTTGCTTTCAAAAATTCTTAAATATTCCAAAACGGATAAAAATTGCCATTAGAATTGTTTTGGAGTCGGTGTACTTACCGTACCACATACCTATTCCTTTTCGGAGTCTGAAACATTCTGGAAAGTGTTCCTTATGCATTCCTCTGGGGTTATGGTCTCAATAATATTAGTTTCAACATTTATAGGATTACCTGAGATATAATGTTTGATTCTTTGACCATTCACCACCTTCGGATTTGTGCCTTCGAAGTTGTTGATTTTTATGGCACTGGAACGATAGACCTCCTCGATAACATAAGGACCTTCCCACTTAGAGAGAAGTTTTCCTGCAAAAAATCTTAAACGAGAGTTAATAGCAACACATAATCACCTATGTTAAATTCCCGCTTCTGTATTCTTTTATCATGCCATCTTTTAACTTTTTCTTTAAATAGCTTAGCATTCTCATATGCCTGGGTTCTCCGTTCATCAAGTGAGATAATATCAAATAACCTCTTCTCACCGGCAAGTTTGAAATCATAATTAAGCTCTTTAATAGCCCAATATGCCTTATGTTCAAGTTCGAGAGGTAAGTGACATGCTTTTCCATAAACCATTTTATATGGAGACATACCCATAGGATTTTTATATGCAGTTCTATAGGCCCATAATGCATCATTAAGTTTCCTAGACCAATTCTTTCTAGATCTATTAACAGTCTTTTGAAAAATTAATTTGAACTCTCTATTGCTCAACTCTACTTGACCACTGGAATGAGGGTGATAAGGAGATGCAATTCTATGATTAACATCATACTTAGCAAGCATTTTACGAAAGGCACCATGAATAAAATGTGAACCACCATCAGTCATTAAATATCTAGGGACTCCAAACCTTGGAAAAATAACTTCTTTAAGCATCTTAATAGAGGTGTTATGATCAGCACTACTAGTTGGAATAGCTTCTACCCACTTAGTAACATAATCAACAGCAACTAAAATATGTGTATATCCATTAGAGGCAGGAAAAGGTCCCATATAATCAAAGCCCCAAACATCAAATGGTTCGATAATAAGAGAATAATTCATAGGCATTTCTTGACGTCTACTAATATTACCAATTCTTTGGCATTCATCACAAGACAAGACAAACTTACGAGCATCTTTGAAGAGGGTAGGCCAATAAAAACTGGATTGCAATACCTTATGTGCAGTCCTATCTCCAGCGTGGTGTCCTCCATATGGTTCGGAGTGACACTTGCGTAGGATCTGTTCATGTTCATGCTCAGGTACACAACATCTAATAACACCATCTACTCCTTCTTTATAAAGGTGTGGGTCATCCCAGAAGTAATGTCTTAAATCATAAAAGAACTTTTTCTTTTGCTGGTATGTGAAACTAGGTGGTATAAATTTAGCAACAATGTAATTAGCATAATCAGCATACCATGGAGCAGTACGAGAAGCATTAATGACCCCTAATTGTTCATCAGGAAAGCTATCATCAATAGGTAGTGGGTCATCAAGAACATTCTCTAACCTAGACAGGTTGTCTGCAACGGGGTTCTCAGCTCCCTTTCTATCAATAATATGCAAATCAAATTCTTGGAGCAAGAGGACCCATCTAATAAGTCTAGGCTTAGCATCTTTCTTTTCCATAAGATATTTAATAGCAGCATGATCAGTGTGAATAGTAACTTTAGAATCAACAATGTAAGGTCTGAACTTATCACATGCAAATACAACTGCTAAGAATTCTTTTTCAGTAGTAGCATAATTTCTCTGTGCATGGTCAAGAGTTTTACTAGCATATTGAATAACATTTAGTTTCTTATCAACTCTTTGCCCTAGAACAGCACCTGCAGCATAATCACTAGCATCACACATAATTTCAAAGGGTAAATTCCAATCAGGTGGCTGAACAATAGGTGCAGTGATCAAAGCTTTCTTAAGTATTCCAAATGCTTCTACACAATCATCATCAAAGACAAAAGGAATATCTTTTTGCAATAAATTAGTCAAAGGCCTAGAGATTTTAGAAAAGTCCTTAATGAACCTCCTATAAAAACCGGCATGACCAAGGAAACTGTTTATACCTTTAATGTCCTTGGGGCATGGCATCTTTTCAATAGCATCAACTTTAGCTTTATCAACTTCAATACCTCTTTCAGAAATTGTATGCCCCAAGACAATGCCTTCATTAACCATAAAGTGGCACTTTTCCCAATTCAAGACGAGACTAGTGTCTTCACATCTCTGCAAAACTCGATCAAGGTTGCTCAAGCAATCATCAAAAGAGGATCCATAGACGAAGAAATCATCCATGAATACCTCACAAATCTTTTCACAAAAGTCAGAGAATATAGCCATCATGCATCTTTGAAAAGTAGCAGGTGCATTACATAAACCAAAAGGCATACGTCTATACGCAAAAGTACCGAAAGGGCAAGTAAAAGTAGTTTTTGATTGATCCTCCGCTGACACAGGTATTTGAGAGAAGCCAGAATAACCATCTAGAAAGCAGAAATGCATATGTTTGGATAGTCTTTCTAGCATTTGATCAATAAAAGGTAAAGGGTACTGATCTTTCTTAGTAGCTTTATTTAATTTGCGGAAATCAATTACCATCCTATAACCTGTAATAATTCTTTGCAGAATCAATTCATCTTTATCATTAGGAACAACAGTAATACCTCCCTTCTTAGGAACGCAATGGACAGGGCTTACCCATTCACTATCAGCAACGGGATAAATTATACCTGCCTCTAGGAGCTTTAGTATCTCCTTTCTTACCACTTCTTTCATCTTAGGATTTAACCATCGTTGAGGATCTCTAACTAATTTAGCATCTTTTTCCAATTTTATTTTGTGCTGGCATAGAGTGGGACTAATGCCCTTAAGATCATCCAGAGTATATCCAATAGCTGCACGGTGCTTCTTCAGAGTTTTCAATAATCTTTCCTCTTCTTGCTCTGAAAGGTTAGCACTAATAATAACAGGATATATCGTCTTTTCATCAAGATAAGCATATTTAAGATTATCAGGTAAAGGTTTGAGCTCAAACACGGGATCACCCTTTGGTGGAGGAGGATCCCCTAGGATTTCAACAGGTAAGTTGTGTTTCAGAATAGGACCCTGTTGAAGGAATACTTCATCTATCTCCCTTCTTTCATTCATAAACATATCATTTTCATGGTCTAGCAAATATTGTTCTAAAGGATCAGTAGGAGGCACGGCAATAGAAGCAAGACCAATAATTTCATCCTTACTAGGCAAATCTCTATCACGGGGTTGTCTACGAAACTTAGCAAAATTAAACTCATGTTTCATATCCCCCAAGCCAATAGTAACAACATCCTTTTCACAATCAATCTTAGCATTAACAGTATTCAAGAAGGGTCTGCCAAATATAATGGGACAAAAGTCATCTTGTGGGGAACCAAGAACAAGAAAATCAGCAGGATATTTAACTTTCCCACACAAGACTTCAACATCTCTAACAATCCCAACTGGTGAAATAGTATCTCTATTGGCAAGCTTAATAGTAACATCAATACCTTCTAACTCAGCAGGTGCGATATTATGCATAATTTCTTCATATATAACATAAGCCATGATAACAATGATCTCCTATTTTAACAGAAATAACAGGCATGCCTACAACAGGTCTATGTATCTTAGCATCGGGTTTAGCAATATTAGCAGCTTCACCACAGTAGTAAATAACATGCCCATCTATATTATCATCCAAGAGATCTTTAACCATAGCAATACTAGGTTCAACTTTAATTTGCTCAGGAGGTGTATATGTTCTAGTATTACTCTTACGAACCACAGTTGAAGCTCTAGCATGATCCTTTATCTTAACAGGAAAAGGTGGTTTCTCAACATAAGTAGTAGGAACAATAGGATCGTTATAAGTAATAGTCTTTTCTTCAACTGTAATGGGTGCAACTACTTTTACTTCAGTGGGAGGATTATATTTAAACCACTTCTGCTTAGGGAGATCAAGTGAGCAGCAAAAGATTCACAGAAAGAAGCTACTATCTCAGAGTCAAGTACATATTTAGCGCTAAATCCACGAAAAGCATCGGTATCTATAAAAGATTTAACACAATCAAACTTAGGTGTCATACCTGACTCCTTACCATCGTCGGAACCCCAATCTTCAGACTTGCGTTTAATTCTTTCCAATAAATCCCACTTGAATTCAGTAGTCTTCAGCATATAAGAACCAGCAGAGGAAGTATTGAGCATGGTGCGATTGTTGTCAGAAAGCCGAGCATAAATTTTTTGAATAATCATTTCTCTGGAGAGCTCATGATTGGGGCATGAATATAACATTGAATTAAGCCTACCCCAATCTTGAGCGATGCTTTCTCCTTCGCGAGGCCATAAATTATAGATGTAATTACGATCACGATGAACAAGACGCATAGGATAGAACTTCTGGTGAAATTCCAATTTCAATCGTTTATAGTTCCAAGATCCCGTATCATCACATAGCCTATACCATGTCAATGCGTCTCCCTTCAAATATAAAGGGAAGACCTTCCTCTTAACAACATCATCGGGAATACCTGCAAGCTTAAATAATCCACAAACTTCATCCACAAAGATAAGGTGTAAATCGGGATGCAATGTTCCATCTCCTGCAAAGGGATTAGCTAGCAGTTTCTCTATCATACCCGAAGGGATCTCAAAGTGAACATTTTCAATAAGTTCAGAAGGTTGAGGAGCAATTCTTTGCTCTACTGGTCGGGGCGAAGATGCCCCGAACAAGCCCCTCAAAGGATTAGTTTCCATAGTAACAAGTGACAGAAAATTTCAGCACACTATATAAATATTTCCTTACCAAGTTCCACTCACCAAAGGCGCTTCACTCCCCAGCAACGGCGCCAGAAAAGAGTCTTGATGACCCACAAGTATAGGGGATCTATCGTAGTCCTTTCGATAAGTAAGAGTGTCAAACCCAAGGAGGAGCAGAAGGAAATGACAAGCGGTTTTCAGTAAGGTATTCTCTGCAAGCACTGAAATTGTAGGTAACAGATAGTTTTGTGATAAGATAATTTGTAACGGGTAACAAGCAATGAAAGTAAATAAAGTGCAGCAAGGTGGCCCAATCCTTTTTGTAGCAAAGGACAAGCCTGGACCATTTCTTATAATGAGTAAAGCGCTCCCGAGGACACATGGGAATTATCGTCAAGCTAGTTTCATCACGCTCATATGATTCGCGTTCGTTACTTTGATAATTTGATATGTGGGTGGACCGGTGCTTGGGTACTGCCCTTTCTTGGACAAGCATCCCACTTATGATTAACCCCTATTGCAAGCATCTGCAACTACAAAAGAAGTATTAAGGTAAACCTAACCATAGCATGAAACTAGTGGATCCAAATCAGCCCCTTACGAAGCAACGCATAAACTAGGGTTTAAGATTCTATCACTCTAGCAACCCATCATCTACTTATTACTTCCCAATGCCCCCAATGCCCTCCTCTAGGCCCACATAATGGTGAAGTGTCATGTAGTCGACGTTCACATAACACCACTAGAGGAGAGACAACATACATCTCATCAAAATATCGAACGAATACCAAATTCACATGACTACTAATAGCAAGACTTCACCCATGTCCTCAGGAACAAACATAACTACTCACAAAGCATATTCATGTTCATGATCAGAGGAGTATTAATATGCATTAAGGATCTGAACATATGATCTTCCACAAAATAAACCAACTAGCATCAACTACAAGGAGTAATCAACACTACTAGCAACCCACAGGTACCAATTTGTGGTTTTGATACAAGATTGGATACAAGAGATGAACTAGGGTTTTGAGAGGAGATGGTGCTGGTGAAGATGTTGGTGGAGATTGACCCCCTCCCGATGAGAGGATCGTTGGTGATGACGATGGTGATGATTTCCCCCTCCCGGAGGGAAGTTTCCCCGGCAGAACAGCTCTGCCGGAGCTCTAGATTGGTTCCGCCAAGGTTTCGCCCCGTGGCGGCGGAGTTTCATCCCGTAAGCTTGCTTCTGATTTTTTCCAGGGTAAAAGCCTTCATATAGCAGAAGAGGGGCACCGGAGGGCCACCAGGGGGCCTAGGAGACAGGGGGCGCGCCCGGTAGGGGAGGGCGCGCCCCCCACCCTCCTGGCCAGGGTGTGGGCCCCCTTTGGTATTTCTTTCGCTCAATAATTCTTATAAATTCCAAAAATGACTTTCGTGGAGTTTCAGGACTTTTGGAGCTGTGCAGAATAGGTTTCCAATATTTGCTCCTTTTCCAGCCAGAATCCCAGCTGCCGGCATTCTCCCTCTTCATGATAAACCTTGTAAAATAAGAGAGAATAGCCATAAGTATTGTAACATAACGTGTAATAACAACCCATAATGCAATAAATATCGATATAAAAGCATGATGCAAAATGGACGTATCACCTACTTCGTGAAGATCTACCCTAGTGAGGCAAGTCCTTCATGGGCGATGGTCATGGTGGGATAGACAAGGTTGCTTCTTCATGGACCCTTCGTGGGTGGAGCCCTCTGTGGACTCGCGCAGCCGTTACCCTTCGTGGGTTGAAGTCTCCATCAACGTGGATGTACGATAGCACCATCTATCGGAACCACGTCAAAAATCTCTGTGTCTACATTGCGTTTGCTCCCTCCAAACTCCTCCCCTTTACCTTCATCTGCAATGATTTACATTCTGCCGCTATACTCTTAGAATTGCATGTGTAGGTTGATTGCTTGACTTGTGATAAGTTGCTAAAATCTGCCAAGACTTAAAATTGGGAAAAGGCTAGATTTTTATTTGGTCAAGTAGTCTAATCACCCCCCCCCCCTCTAGACATACTTTCGATCCTACAAGTGGTATCAGAGCTTTGGTCTCCATTTGCTTTGATTTCCATAGCTTTGGTGATCATAGCCTTGGTTTCACAACATAGGAGAGTATGGCGTCTAGCGAGGGAAATTACCACTGTAGAGGTCCTTACTTTGATGGTACTAATTTTGCTAGTTGGAAGCATAAGATGAAAATGCATATTCTTGGACATAACCCTGCCGTTTGGGCTATTGTGTGTAATGGCTTGCAAGGTGAATTCTTCGATGGGAGAGAACTGAATCGTTAAGCTACGGCGGAAGAATTGAAGATGCTACAATACAATGCTCAAGCTTGCGATATCCTCTTCAATGGATTGTGCCCCGAAGAATTCAACAAAATCAACCGTCTTGAGAATGCAAAGGAAATTTGGGATACTTTGATTGGTATGCATGAAGGTACCGACTCCGTCAAGGAATCCAAATGGGATATGCTTCAAAGTCAGCTTGACAAGTTCAAAATGAAGGATGGTGAAGATGTCGTTGAAATGTACTCTAGGCTTGCTCTCATAACAAATGAGATTGCCGGCTTAGGAAGTGAAGAGATGACCGACAGATTCATCATCAAGAAGATCCTAAGAGCCTTGGATGGAAAATATGACACCGTGTGCACTTTGATCCAAATGATGCCCAATTACAAAGATCTCAAGCCAACCGAAGTCATTGGAAGAATTGTTGCTCATGAGATTCACTCAAGGATAAAGAAGAGCTTCATAACAAGTCTAGTGGTGCTTACAAAGCCTCATGTGATGCTCCTACATCATCAAGTGAGAAACAAGCCTTCAATGAATAATTGAGCCTAATGGTGAAGAACTTCAACAAGTTCTACAAGAGTAGAAGCAAAGAAGAAGTTCCAAATCAAGGTCCTACAATGACAAAAGATCTTCTAGTCATGAGCGTAATTGCTACAATTGTGGAAGACCCGGACACTACTCCAATGAGTGTACGGCTCCCTACAAAAGAAGAGAAGACTCACCTAAAAGGAGAAGCAAAAGAGAAGAATCACCTCCAAGAGAGAGAAGGAGTAGAGATGATCGTTATGAACGAAGAACCTCTCGCAGAAGCAAGGATTCGGAGAGGAAGGACAAGTCATCAAGGAGCTACACAAAACGAAGACATCAAGCTCATGTTGGTGAATGGGTTTCCGGCTCTGACTCCTACCATCACTCCAAGAGAAGTTATCACTCCGACTCGGAATATACTCAAGATGAAGGTGTTGCCAGTCTAGGACTTGTGTCAACCAACTCCTATGACATATTTGACTCACCAAATGAAGGAATTGGAAGATGCTTCATGGCTAAAGGCCCAAAGGTATCACATCCCGAGTATGTTGATTTCAATAGTGATGAAGATGATTTGCTAGGTGATGTTGATTTACTTGTTGACAACTCTAGTGATGAAAACTATGATGAACTTGCTATTAATCATGCTAATCAAGATAAAACGAATGACGATGATAAGAATGAGATTGAGGTCTAACTAAAGAACTAAACACTCTTAAGTTAGCTCATGAAACTACCTTAGAAGATCATCGAGAACATTTAAAAACTCATGAGAAGCTACGCTTTGAAAAGCTCAACCTAGAGCAAGGGCATGGGTTCTTAAAAGCAATCAATGATGATCTTCGTAAGAAAAGTTATTCTTACATTGCCAAGCGTTTACTCTTGTCTACTTACATGCCACAAGTAAGATCTAGCAACAAGGGTAAGAAAGATTCTTCCTCTAGTAGTAACACTAATCATGCTAAATCCAATATTGTTGCTTCTAGTAGTTCTCTTGATTCCACTAACGATTCTCTTAGCCAAGTTACACTTGAGCAAGAAAATAGCTTATTTAAGGAAATTGTAGAGAAAGGTTTTACAAGAGCCTTGCCGGAAGTAAGCAATTTGAGGAAATTGTACGCAAGCAAGGAAGGCACCGGAAGAATCAAGGTGTTGGTTTTGAACGAAAGTTCAATGCCAATGGAGTTGAGTGGGAAGAAGATCAATACCCCAAGACGAAGTTTGTTCCTCAACAAGAGAAGTATGATCCTACTTCCTTCGAGGGGACACAAGCTCAAGATGATCTTCCACCACAAGACCACAAGCAAAAAGGCAAGGACAAGCTTCAAGAGGAGATTGATGCATTTGAAGAAGCTCCGAAGGCCTTGGTCAAGTGGATTCCCAAGACAACATCAAGTTCGACTTCATCAAGTACTACTACAACCCCAAGGATTCCCATCAAGTTGATGTGGATCCCGAAGAAGAAGAACTAGAGAGTTCTTGAGGGTGACTCCGCCAACATACTTCACTCATATCCTTTTGGCGAGAACAAGTGCAAACAACTTCCACATCTTGCACTAGTTCAAGGAGTCACAAACCCTCTTGTTGGTAAGACAAGGGACAAGGTAATATAATGCTTTCATGGACATCATCTTGTGTGTACTTCACTCTATGTCTATGGATATCCTTGTTTGTTCCTTGTGGGACTAACCCATGTAGGTATTGAAAGTGCAACTCACTCCAATGGATTGCTCCAAATGATCTACATCAACATTGAGCATCCACATCTTTAACATCTACATGAAGTCATCATTGACAAAACCCAAGGTTAGTTCATCCCTCTTAGGGGGGATATCACATCTAGGGGGAGCTTTACTCTAAGAATTGAGCTAAAGCAACTCTAATGGTGTGAGCACAACAATGCTTTATGTAAAAGTGGTAACCCCACTTGTGCTTAAACGATGAGTATGACCTATGATCAAATGTTCTCATTTGACTCCTAAGTCAATATACTCATATATAGATGACCTAGTCATCGCCAATTGCTTGATAGATGCTAGAGTGATTGTGCATGCTTTGCCACATATTTCATTTGCCATATTATTGTGTGAGCATGTTGATTGCATATTTTTCTCATTCGAGGACATCCATTTGTTGCTTTGATTGTTTGGCTCTTTTCTTCTACCAAATGGATGGACAAGAATGCCTAAGAACTTCCTCTAGCTATCTATGCGTTTCTCGTCTCAAACTCTATTCATGCTAGATCACAAAGTTCGATCAAGTCAGATTCGAACCCTCTGGGTGAGGAGCACTCGGAGTCACCGATTCGTCATAGACTTAAACTTCCAAAACCTCTCTGTGTATTTCGGTCTGACCGATTCATCCCCTTCGGTCATACCGAGTTCATTGAGTTGATCTAGGTTTTCAATCTCGGTGCAGCCGATTAGAATGGTTCAGTCACACCGAATTGCAGTAACCGCTTGTGATTCTGCATCTCGGTGCCACCGAGTCATTCCACTCGGTCACACCGACAGGGTCAGGATATATATACCCACAGGTCAAATGTTGGAAACCTTTTCGCCCGCGCGTGTCCTGCTCTGCCGACTCAGGTCTCTGGATCATCTCCCATTGCTAGCGACCTCCCGCCGCTGGTCTCCGCCGCCATCAATGGGAATCTTCACCGCCGTTGCCGCCGTAGCGAGCTCATCGTCAAGTTAGGGTATGAGTTCGATCCTTTGTGCAATCTTTACCTCCGATTCTTAGCACAAAGTCAATGTCATGATTCTTACCACATATGAGATCAATCTATCCAGCAAAAACTCCCTTTAGATTAGTTTTGATTGGAAAATTTAGGGTTAGGTTTCCGCCGAACTCATCTCGGACCGACCGAGTTGTAGAAATCGGTCTCACCGATTTGGCTTGGGCCATTTCACTTGTAACTTTCGGTCTAACCGAAACTTGCAAATTGGTGTGACCGAGTTCAACTCTCAGTGAAACCCTAGCAATCTCTGACTCACCGAACTGTGTCTCGGTCTGACCGATGTCACTAGTTCATACTCCAATATTGCTTCGGTGGCACCGAGTTTAACAAATCGGTAGCTCCGAAATGCTTTCTGTGGAAAACTAAAACTAAGTTTTTGACTCAATTGTTTTGCAAAATCTCTGCACTTTGTGATGCTCATCCACTCTATCTCAATTATATCTATTCACAGGGTCATCTTTCAGTTTGCAGTGTCAGAAATGTCTGATCAGAGTGACAGCCAAAACAAGTCTGAGGAGCAAGTTAACATGAGTGAGGGCACTAGTCCCTCTGAAAGCTATGATGAGGGTAGCAGAAGTACTCCTAGCAACCTGCCTAAGGCTGCTACTAGGCAGAGGATAAAGAGAAACTCAGACTCTGAGGATGAAGACTATGTTGCTGCTGAGGAGGAGGTCAGCTCCAAGAAGAAAGTAGTCAAGAAGGAATTTGGCACAGCAGCTTCAACAAAGCATGGTCTGAACAAGAAGGCTCCCGCCAAGAGAGTGCCCATGTCAAAGGCCAGAGCCTCAACTCTTGAAGCCTCCAAATCAACTAAATAAGAGGCTGCTGGTGAAGGCAAGAAGAGAAAGGAAAAGGGCCAAGAAAACTATGGCAATAGTTATTGGAAAGCCCTCAATGATGATCCAATCATATGAGGAAGAGGAAGAAGAGGATGCTGCACCAGCATCAAAGACACAGAAGCTGATGGGGGATGCCATCAAGTCTGGGGCTGCTCCATCAAAGCCCAAGACTGCCCCCAAAGCTACTGCTCCAGCCACCAAGTCTGCACCAAAGAGGAGCACCAGAAATATACCAGGTGCTGAAAAGAACAAGGCCCCAGTACCTGAAATAGAAGAAGAAGAAGATGAAGCCCAAGTGCTCAGAAAGTTGAAGCCCAGGATCCCTGATCATGATGAAAATCACCCAGTGTCTGAAAACATGTAGGAGAGAAAGGATTAAGGTCTCAGATTGTGAATACAATCAGACCCTTATGATGTGAGAAGAAGGACTGTTGTGGACTACAGATTTCACACCAAGGAACAGCAGGACTTCTATGAGACAATCCTTCTGGATAAGAAGCCCATAGTGTGTGATATGAAGTGGGTTGATTGGAAGTACATCGACAACAATGAAGTCCACTTCCATGGAGTTCATGAAAGCTTCTGACTCAATGGAGTAGACACCTTTGTGGGTCAGAAGTTGACCAAGTGGAATGATGAGCTCATTATGCAGTTCTATTCAACAGCTCACTTCTACCCTGATGGAAGAATTGTATGGATGACTGAAGGAACAAGATATCAGTCTACTGTTGCTAAGTGGGCCAAGCTGATCAATGCCCCTGAAGAGCATGAGGATGACATTGATGTATATGCTAAACCTAGGAAGGGTCACAACTCCATGGCCAACATGTACAAGGAAATTCCTGACAAGGCCTTGGAGACACACAAGCTAGGCTCAGTGTATTATCTGTTGTCTAGACTGGCCACCGTGAACACCATTTTGAGGCACACCTTGCTGCCCAAATCAGGAGATCACAGGATGATCAGAGGCCACTCCATCAACTTGCTTCAGATGTTTGATGTGCCCCAGAAATTTAAAGTGATGAGTTTGATTGTTGAAACCATCAAGAGAACAGCAGTAGACCAAAAGGGATCATGTGGATATGCTCCACACATCCAGATGCTCATTAACTCCAAGATGGGCAAAGGCATATACTTATTGGACAAAGAGCACCTTCCCTTGAGGCCTGATCGTGAGGACAACACAATTATTATGGATGCTTCAGATCCTAAGTTTGTAGAGGCTCAAGAGAAGCGGGAGAAGGCAAAAGCAGAGAAGGCAGCCAAGATGCCAAGTGCTGAAAAGGCTTCACAAGTTTTTCTCAAGTCAAAACAAGATCAACTTGGCTATATTATTCAAGCCACTTTGAGGATTGAGAAAGGATTGGCCACCCTAACTCAAAATCAAGAGAGCCTTGAAAGGATCATTGAAACAAAATTTTATGATCTAGACTTGAAGGTCACAGAGATGCAAATAGCAGTTGAGCAGCTCCAGGATGAAGCTGAAGAGAGGAGAGGGAAAGCTACCACTGAAGTTTTTTAGAGAGTGCCTAGGGCACATAGGTCTGTAGTCGTGCCAGTGACAGACACTAGAGCTACTACTTCAGCACCTGTAGCCACATCTTTAGTTACCCCTCCGGTTGCAACTCCACCAGCTCCTACAACCTCAACAGATGCATTTGTCGCAGGACTCCTCTCCACGCCACCTCCCGAAGATCAAGCTTAGAGAGCCGCATAGCACTATGCATTTTCAAGCTTTTTGGTAACTTGTTGCCAAAGGGGGAGAAAGTGTATAGATCATAGGCTTTGAGAGAGAGAGCTTTGCTTCTTTTTGCTATCTTGTTTGCTATTTATTTGTTTGCTTGCTTGGATGATACTTTATGTGTGTGTGAGATACTTGTATCATGTGTTTGATCATATCATACGTTAATGCTTGTGCTTGGATGATGATATTATCTATCTCTCATGTATGATCATTCACATCTTGCCTTGGTGATGAGTGCATATTTCATATACTATCATTTTGAGCTCTCCACCAAGATGTATGTGACATGGAAGAGTAACCCATGATCCTAATCGATTGTGCATTTGCATTCAAAAGTAAATTTTAAATAATGCACAAATTTAGGGGGAGCTCTTGCTTATCACATACTTCTCAAAGCGACGATGCAATTGTTGGGGAACGCAGTAATTTCAAAAAATTCCTACGATCACGCAAGATCTATCTATGTGATGCATAGCAACGAGAGGGGAGAGTGTGTCCACGTACCCTCGTAGACCGAAAGCGGAAGCGTTATGACAACGCGGTTGATGTAGTCGTACGTCTTCACGATCCGACCGATCTTAGCACCGAACGTACGGCACCTCCTCGATCAGCACACGTTCAGCTCGGGGACGTCCCTCGTACTCTTGATCTAGTTGAGGCCGAGGGAGAGTTTCGTCGCACGACGGCGTGGTGACGGTGATGATGTAGTTACCGGCGCAGGGCTTCGCCTAAGCACTACGACGATATGACCGAGGTGTGTAACTGTGGAGGGGGGGCACCGCACATGGCTAAACAATGTCAACTTGTGTGTCCTAGGGTGCCCCCCTGCCCCCGTATATAAAGGATCAAGGGGGGAGGCCGGCCGGCCCTTGGGCATGCCAAGGAGGGGAGGATTCCTCCTCCTAGTAGGAGTAGGACTCCCCTTTTCCTAGTCCAACTAGGAGGGGGAAGGGGGAAGGAAGGAGAGGGAGAGGGAGAGGGAAAGAGGGGCTGCGCCCCCCTCCCCTAGTCCAATTTGGACTCTCCTTGGGGGGGCGTGCCACCTCCTGGGTTGCTGCCCTCTCTCTCCCCTAAGGCCCAATACTTCCCCGGGGGGTTCCGGTAACCCCTCCGGCACTCCGGTTTTCTCCGAAATCACCCGGAACACTTCCGATGTCCGAATATAGCCGTCCAATATATCAATCTTTATGTCTCGACCATTTCGAGACTCCTCGCCATGTCCGTGATCACATCCGGGACTCCGAACTACATTCGGTACATCAAAACACAAAAACTCATAATACCGATCGTCATCGAACGTTAAGCGTGCGGACCCTACGGGTTCGAGAACTATGTAGACATGACCGAGACACGTCTCCGGTCAATAACCAATAGCGGAACCTGGATGCTCATATTGGTTCCTACATATTCTACGAAGATCTTTATCGGTCAAACCGCATAACAACATACGTTGTTCCCTTTGTCATCGGTATGTTACTTACCCGAGATTCGATCGTCGGTATCTCAATACCTAGTTCAATCTCGTTATCGGCAAGTCTCTTTACTCATTCCGTAATACTTCATCCCGCAACTAACTCATTAGTTACAATGCTTGCAAGGCTTATAGTGATGAGTATTACCGAGAGGGCCCAGAGATACCTCTCCGAAACACGGAGTGACAAATCCTAATCTCCATCTATGCCAACCAAACAAACACCTTCGGAGACCCCTATAGAGCACCTTTATAATCACCCTTTTATGTTGTGACGTTTGGTAGCACACAAAGTGTTCCTCCGGTATTCGGGAGTTGCATAATCTCATAGTCTGAGGAACTTGTATAAGTCATGAAGAAAGCAGTAGCAATGAAACTAACACGATCATAATGCTAAGCTAATGGATGGGTCATGTCCATCACATCATTCTCCTAATGATGTGATCCTATTCATCAAATGACAACACATGTCTATGGTTAGGAAACATAACCATCTTTGATTAACGAGCTAGTTGAGTAGAGGCATACTAGGGACTATAGGTTTTGTCTATGTATTCACACATGTACTAAGTTTCCGGTTAATACAATTCTAGCATGAATAATAAACATTTATCATTAATTAAGGAAATAAATAATAACTTTATTATTGCCTCCAGTGCATATTTCCTTCAGTAATTCATTCTTATTATCATTTGTCGAAGCTTTGATCTATATGTTGTCATCAATTACCAAAAAGGGGGAGATTGAAAGTGCAACTAATCCCTGGGTGGTTTTGGTAATTCTTAACAACATATAGCTCATTGGACTAATATTCTTTCAAGATAATCATTTCATAAAGTTCAATGATTGGCATGGCATGGACTAGAGATGTGGACCCCTCAAAATGCTAAGGACACATATTGGCACAAGCTCAAGACTCTACATTTTCATTTTAGTGATCCAAGATCACATTGAGTCCATAGGAAAAGCCAATACTATTAAAAGGGGATGAGGTGTTTCTTAATGGCTTGCTTGCTCAAAATGCTTAGTGATATGCTCCAAAAGCCCTCAACCACTTTCTCATATCCACATATGTCCCAAACCAAAAGTCAAACTCGGCCCCACCGATTTGATCTATCCGGCGCCACCGAGTTCATTTGACATAGCCATAGCCAGAAACCCTAATCAGTTTGGTCTCATCGATAGGGATCTCGGTCTCACCGAGATGGGATTGCAAACTCTCTGTTTCCCTTCGTAACGTTTTGGTCTAACCGAGATGAGCAATCAGTCCCACCGAGTTCGTAATGCAAACTCTCTGTTTCCTTTTCGTAACGTTTCGGTTCACCGAAATGAGCGATCGGTCCCACTGAGTTTGCCTGAACAACTCTCTGTTTGCCTATTACAGAAATCGGTCTCGCCAAGTTCATGTGATCGGTCTCACCGATATTACGTTATGCCCTAACCCTAACACAATCGGTCCCACCGAGTTGACATGTCGGTCCCACCGAAAAGCCTGACGTTCACATTTTGAACTAAATCGGTCTGACCGAGTTTCACTATTCGGTCCCACCGAGTTTGGTAAATTGTGTGTAACGGTTAGATTTTGTGTGGAGGCTATATATACCCCTCCACCCTTCCTCCATTCGAGGAGAGAGCCATCAGAACGTGCCTACACTTCCAACATTCATTTTCTGAGAGAGAACTACCTACTCATGTGTTGAGACCAAGATATTTCAATCCAACCACAAGAATCTTGATCTCTAGCCTTCCCCAAGTTGCTTTCCACTCAAATCATCTTTCCACCATATCCAAATCTGTGAGAGAGAGTTGAGTGTTGGGGAGACTATCATTTGAAGCACAAGAGCAAGGAGTTCATCATCAACACACCATCTATTACCTTTTGGAGAGTGGTGTCTCCTAGATTGGTTAGGTGTCACTTGGGAGCCTCCGTCAAGATTGTGGAGTTGAACCAAGGAGTTTGTACGGACAAGGAGATCGCCTACTTCGTGAAGATCTACCCTAGTGAGGCAAGTCCTTCATGGGCGATGGCCATGGTGGGATAGACAAGGTTGCTTCTTCGTGGACCCTTCATGGGTGGAGCCCTCCATGGACTCGCCCAGCCGTTACCCTTCGTGTGTTGAAGTCTCCATCAACGTGGATGTACGATAGCACCACCTATCGGAACCACGTCAAAAATCTCCGTGTCTACATTATGTTTGCTCCCTCCAAACTCCTGCCCTTTACCTTCATATGCAATGATTTACATCCCGCTGCTATACTCTTAGAATTGGATGTGTAGGTTGATTGCTTGACTTGTGATAAGTTGCTAAAATCTGCCAAGACTTAAAATTGGGAAAAGGCTAGATTTTTATTTGGTCAAGTAGTCTAATCACCCCCCTCTAGACATACTTTCGATCCTACAAAATCACCACGCAAGAACCAACCAAGAACACTATCGAGGTGCAGGCAATGAGGTCACGTCGGAGCATCGAAGATGTTGACGTTGTTGAATGTCAATGAAGTCCTCCGACTCCTACAACTAGGTTATACCTCATAGTCGCGAAATAAGCACAAGGATAGAGCAGTAGGCTAGACCATCCTACAAAAACGAAGAGTTCTCCTACGAACCCCGATCTAATGTCGAAGATCACGATGCCTCCAAGGTATCTGTGCGTACCAAAGTATTAACACCACAGCAGCTTGTGGACCAACACAATGGAACAACACGAAATCCACGATCTAATCTAGATGGCCAGAGAGGCGGCCGACTAAAAAAGGGACATGAAAGTGGCCACGAGAGTGCTCGACCAAGGGTTTGGTGTGTCCCAGGTGCGCCCATGCCCCTCCTTATATAGGTGGCCAGGGAGGGGGTCGACCGACTTGGGAAGGAATCGTTCCTCC
>NC_057805.1:417470512-417496388 GCF_018294505.1 Triticum aestivum | reverse complement strand
CCGCGGCCAGAGACGGCTGCGCGACCGGGCGGCTCACCGGCGGAACGGCTCAGGCGCGGAGAACCGGCAGGGCGCTGGAGGCCGAGCGCGGAGGCGGAGGCGCGAGGCCAGCCGCGGCTAGAGACGGCTGCGCGACCGGGCGGCTCACCCGCAGAACGGCTCAGGCGCGGAGACCCGGCGACTCACGGCGGCTCACTTGCGGTGGAGACAAGGCCGTCCGACGGCGGGCGGGTCAAGGCGACCCCAGCAGAGGCAAAGCAGCGGCGCAGCAACGACCCGGCGGGTTGGATGCGCGAACCGGCGACGGCGGGGGCGCAGTGGGTCGATGAGCCTGATGTTGGAGGAGTCCAAGCCCGTGGATCACCCGGGTCCGGGTCGCTGACTGATTTTGTTAATAGAGATGATGGTTACTGCCCATAAAATTTCTGATCTCAATCCAGTGAACTCGAAGTTGATGCAGATCCCTCCAAAAAATTGGTCTTTTCTTTATCCAGACGCGAACTTCTCAATCCCTAAGATGAAATCCCTTCAAGGACTCAACACCACCGTGCGCGAGCCCCACGGTGGGCGCCAACTGTCGTGGAATTAACACGTCAGATGTCCTTAGTGTCAGGACTTAGTCGTGAGGCCAATGCATCTATGTGGTAGCTTGAGAGGGGTTGAGCGGAATTGAGAGACGCAACACAAGACAAGGATTTAGACAGCTTCGGGCCCCGGGAAACATCATCCGGTAACAACCCTACATGCTGTTTGAGGCTAGGTCTCATTATGATCACGGGAGAGTCGCCGGGAACCGGCTCTCGGTGTTTAGCCCTATCGATTGTTTTTCGTCCCCTCTTGGGGTGCCCTGCCCCTCCTTATATAAGTTAGAGGGGCGGGTTACATGTGGAGTCCTAGTAGGACTAGGACTAGTCTATCTTCTCTTACAAGTTAATTACAAGTCCGGGTCTTGCTTCCTCGTAAAGAAAATATTCGTCATCCCTTTCTTCTTAAGCCGGCCCATCATAAACGTGAGCCGGCCTTCTGGGCCTTGGGCCTTGTCTTCTATCTGACCCGCCGTTGAGGTTATCAGTAAGTCACCAAATACTCGCCGGGTCTCTGTGAGCCGCCAAGTTCGGCCGGGTCATACCGCATGGTATATCCCCGACATACACTCTAAAATATGTCTACATACATCCATATGTAGTTCTTATTGAAATCTCTAAAGACTTATATTTAGGAATGGAGGAAGTATGATTCTCTCCGTCATTGAAATTTGTACATGCTTAGGAATTGTAGCTGTTGCATATTCTTATGGGTGTGCTGCTTAACCTTTTATTATATGGTAAGAGTTTATTTCATCATTCTGCTGAACTTTCTGCAGCACAGGGAATTCCTGATTTTCTAGAAGATAATTTTTGTCAAGGAACAGAATGTTGCATCATTCTTTTCTATTAATTCCCGTTTCTTCTATGATATGTTTTGTTCTTTTCGTGGTAAATGGACTCCTGACATATTGCAGTTTGTAACAAGTAGGTAAGGATGTTGATTATGAAGTGAAGGTTGCACAGATAGATGCTGATATCCGGATTCTAAATCTTCAGGTGAAGTGTCTTAAACAGAAAAAGATGATGTTGTACTTCTGTTCTCTATAATTAATTATCTGCCTCCAGACTTCAGTGTTAACCGGCCATGTATTGAAGTATTCCATGTTTAGAGGCATGGCAGTACCACCAAATTTGAACTCCCACAAAGTTTTACAATGTTGTTTTATTTATCTTTGATGAAAATATATTCAAGCCATACAAAAGAGGATAACTTGCTTGATGGCATGTAGGTGGATGCCTTATCATTTCTAAGGGAAGTCAGAACGCATAGCTGACGAAATAATTTTTACCTTTTTCTTTACAGGAAGAGATTGTTCAGCATGATCCAGAATATGCACAGGGCAAACATGCAAGCAAGCTTCTTCCGCCATCAGAACTGATCGAGATGTGCATGAAGAGAGGCCGCGAGCTTTCTCTCAAAGCCTTCGAAGTATTTGCTTGGATAGGCTCCTCATTCCGAAGCTCCAACAAAGGCCTTCTAGAGGCTTGCTGGACGAACACAGCCGACCAGGATGACTGGGTCGAGCTCTCACAGGCATCAGTTTCAGAAGGCTGGAGCGACGAGGTCATCCAAGAATCTCTCCAAGGAACGGTCCTCTTCAACGCTTCGAGGCTGTGCTACAGCTCGGACGCGGAGGTGTTCGACGGCACGTTCGAGGAGGTGCTCCCCGTGAGGAAAGAGGACGTGCAAGCGAGAGGCCTGGAGGCCAAGTGCTTCTCGGTGGAGGAGGTGCTGATGCAGCACGACGCTTTTCCGGACGCCGGTAAGCTGATGATGACGGCGGTGGTCATGGGCAAGGAGCTATCCTATGCTGCCCCGGCAGATGAGCCTGTGGACATGGACTCGTGATCATGTCGGAGAGGGAGGCGTGTATGTAGGCTGGAGTTCCAAATCATCAGTGCTGTTGCTTTGTGTGGCCATGCAATCGTCGGAGTTATTTGGTTGACTGGAATAGTAGTAATTTTTACTCCGTGATGGCCATGCAATAGTAAATTTTACTCTGTGATACTGATGTCCATTGTCGGCTGTAAACCTTTGTAGAGACTGCAACATTGTCAGCTCTTGCCTTTTTCTCTTATTAGCTCGAGCTGTATTTTGAAAATTGAAACATGCGTCGGACGTGGAGTTTCTACATCAGGGCTCAAATGCTCTTGGGTGAACAGTAAATTAAAAAAAAAATCAAAATTAAAAAAAATCTTTTTTTGTGGCAAAATTTAAGGAATGTTTGGAGTGTATGCAAAACTCCCATCATGCAATCACATTGGCGAAAGGCGTGGTAAAAAACCTGAAATCGATACTCTGAAAATGTTACTTTCAAACGTATTTTGGAGCTTTGATTTTGTTTTTTTGTCACGATTTTCACCAATGTGATTTCGTGATGATATTTTGCATGCACAACAAACATTTCTTAAAGTACGCCAAAAAAAGATCAGAACTTTTTGATTTTTTTCTATTTTTTTGGTTTTACTAAGCCCGGGTGTAGAAAGGTACTTTCGACATGTGTCAATCTTTTTTCTGATACAACTTTTTTTTTTGAGAAATTCTGATACTACAACTAGCTGGCGTTTTGTTGCTTAAAATATTAATGCGCGGAGTTAGAAAATCCAAAACATTCTTGCCTTTTTTTTAGAAGAACAAAAAGATAACCTCTTTCCACTGACAGTGGTAGGAAAATGTGGGAACCAAGAATTGTGGCCCATCTGTGGGTGGTGCAAGCCCACTTACTTGCCGGGCTTCTTATGGGCTCTAAGTGAGCCTGCCTTTGAACCCAACACTGACAGACACACGGCGGCACGGCGGCACGGCGGAAGCCTCACCTCCCCCAGATCCCAGACGGTCATCACCAAACTCCTCGGCAGAAGCGAAGGGAGGAGGGGAAGATCACCTGCGAATTGAGATCGCGAACTCGGTGGCGTTGCGCGCAGCGGCGGGGCGGCGGCCAAGCGCGGCAGGATGGCGGCGGCGCTGGCGCCGGGGGTGTCCCGGAAGCTGAAGAAGGTGCTCGAGACGCGGACGGACAGCCCAGATCTGCTGGCCTCGCTGGGCGCGCTCTCCACCTTCTACGAGCACAACACCCCGCAGGCGCGCCGCAACCTCAAGTCCTCCGTCGAGCAGCGCGCGCTCGCCATCAACCGCCACTTCCTCGACGCCTCCCTCCCCGCCCAGAAGGTGCGTCCTGTTGCCGCATTGCTGCCCGCCTCTCCTCCCCACGTCGTCCGTTGGTCGATTGGTGCCTGATTGCTTGTTTTCCTTTTCTTGTTCGCGTGCAGGCGTTGGATCGCGTCGAGGGGGAAGTGCACGCGCTGGACGATTCGTGGAAGAAGTGAGTCCATTCTGGCATTCTCTTCTTCTGCTCCGCCTGCCTGGAAATGGAACCTTAGTTTATTTTCTGATATTTTTTGCGCTAGGTTCAGCTCAAACCTGTAGATTTAGGGGAATTGTCACATTGTGTGAGCACATGTTTTCACTCAATCTTTGTGAGTTTAGATGTAGAACCTGCAGTTAGTGTTTTATTACTGGTCCTAACTAAGACATTGGAGTAAATATAGATAATGCTAAGCTGTAGATGCAAAAGGTTTCTAGCAGGATCAACCGGTTTAACTTGAATGCTATTCACCACCATTGTGTTAGGATTGAAGAAGCATTGAGCAGCTGTAGTGCAAGTACAGGGGATATCATCAGTACAACGGAGAGGTTGCAACAAGAACTCGAGGTTATCACTCAGCGCCAAGAAATTGTATCATGTTTCCTGCGGGATTACCAACTTTCAAATGAAGAGGTACTACTCTCTACTTAAACGAAATCAGTTGTTCCAATGATTCTTTGGTTGCTATGGTGTGATGTCTTGCCCATCTAGTGGCACGACAATCTGTAGTATGTTTATTCACAGAACCTTATCTTTAATAGATACATGCACTGCGGGAAGAAGATATAGATGAAAAATTCTTTAAGGCACTACTGCATGTCCAAGAAATCCATTCGAACTGCAAGGTTCTGCTGCGAACACACCACCAGGTATTTTCACTTTATCCTTGAGATTTTTTCTTGCCTTAATTTTCTAGATCACGACAACATCAACATTTTCTCTTGCCAGTCTTTCAACTCAATTAGAAGAATGGATTCTCAGCTGTCTGTCATAAATAGGCTCTTCCTCGGGAAGGAAAAAAATCCTAAAAAAAAAACTGCCATATATAGCAAAAAAATCCTAAAAAAAACTGCAAACTGAATGTGCCATATATAGGGAAAAATTCCTAATAAAAACTACACAATCGTAAGGAATCTTAGTTGCTCTGTTCCTATGAAACGAATGCCATATATAGGAAAAAAAATCCTAAAAAGAACTGCAAACCGAATGAGCCCGTAAGGAGATGACCCTACACTCCACCAAGAACTAGACGCTTTGACACTGGGAACCTATTTCTAATAGCTGATTCCATAGAATATTTGTGTTAATGCCCTATTTTTTATTTATTCAGCGTGCTGGTTTGGAACTTATGGATATGATGTCCGTGTACCAAGAAGGAGCTTATGAAAGATTATGCAGGTACTGGCCATCGTTCTATAGTCATCTAATCTTTTGCTGTTCCTTTTCCTTTCACTGGATGTCGTTGTTTTTTACTCAATAATTGGAGATATATTTCCGCTCACGCACTTTTGCTTGCTTTTACTGCTACTGACAATATGGCACCTAACATTTCCTTGGGATGTTCTTTTGTTAACTTTGTAGTTCTTGTTTTATGCTCTAATTTGACCTTACCTACCGTTCCAAAGCTAGTGTTCAACGTTCATCTATACTTGACTTCATTCACTAGACAGTACTGAAAAATAAGTTCTCATGATAAGTACTGTTGAATGAACTGTTGCCGAATACCTTGCTTAAATTTGCTATTGTGCTGTGTTCTATATAACATGATCAATTGACATTTGATGTTCAAGTTTCATAATTCAAATTTCCCTGCCATCAGGTGGGTTCAAGTTGAGTGTAAAAAACTAGGTGATACTGATAATCCTGAAGTAAGTGAACTTTTGAAGAAGGCTGTTCGGTGCCTGAAGGAAAGGCCTGTTCTGTTCAAGTACTGCGCAGAAGAGGTATGTCATACCTTGTAAATAGTTATGATACCTGAGTTTACCTTCTACATAGTAAAGTTGCAGTTAATTCAAATAGTGTCTGATAGTTTAGTTATCCACATCCATAGGTTGCCAATATGAGGCATCATGCCTTATTCAGGCGGTTTATAAGTGCTCTTACTAGAGGTGGACCCGGAGGGCTCCCAAGACCAATAGAAGTGCATGCTCATGATCCTCTTCGTTATGTAGGCGATATGCTGGGATGGCTACATCAGGTGATTTCCTTGGTCTATCCTTGTTAATAGTCAGTATGCAATGAGCTAATTAATGCTTGTTAAATAAAATCCCTTCCAAATAACATGCATACATACGCATCATTCATCTGCAACATAAAGATATTCCTTTAGCCTTTCTAAACTTCTGGCTTTAATGTTTGAAGGCACTTGCATCTGAAAGAGAGCTTATAGCTGCGCTGCTTGATCCGGATGCAATAAGTGACAGTGGTCCAGCTAATCATCGTCATTCTGTAAGAGAAGGTGATTCATCCAAAGGAGAATCTGATTTCACTTTTGTTCTCGATAGAATATTTGAAGGGGCATGCCGACCGTTTAAAGTTCGAGTCGAGCAAGTTCTGCAGTCACAACCAAGTCTGATAGTTTCTTACAAACTTAGTAATACCCTGGAATTTTATGGTTACACGGTGAGTCTGAAATTCTAGTTCTGGCTATTTAGTAAAGCTAAGATTTATTCAGTTCACACATGGTCCTTTTCTATTCTAGATATCAGAACTGCTGGGTGTAGACACAGCATTGTGCAATACAATATGGTCACTTAGAGATGCAACTCAGCGGACATTCTTCAACATCCTGAAGAGCCGTGGAGAAAAGTTATTGCGATATCCTCCACTTGTCGCGGTTGACCTCTCTCCCCCACCAGCAGTGAGGGAGGGAGTTTCTCTTTTGCTTGAGCTCATAAGTACCTACAATAGCATGATGATTTCTGCCTCTGGAAAAGGGTTAAACTTTGATCCAGTCATTTCTGCAATACTGGATCCTATAATTCAGGTAAGCTTTCTGCATTCGATGTACTTTAGTTTGTACAGATGTCTAAAAAGCATGTCCGGCAAGCTGAAAATTTATTGCTCGATCTGACTAATTTTTACCCTTGGCGCAATTTTGAATTTTGATCCTATCAAGTATCCACTGAGCACTCTATATTATTATTTTTGTAATAATAGGATTTATCTTCCTATCCTCTATGTCTACAGTAATGTTATGTGACAATTCTTGAAACTAGCAGTATTTCAGTGTCTGTATTTGCCATCAAGTTATCTTCCGCTCAAGCAAGCTATCAATATTACACAATTGCTTAATATCTCCAAAGTAATTATGTGTTTTAGTTTCACTTCCAAAATATTTCATTTCATTCTAGAAGTTTTTGTGGCTGTTCCATGTGGATGTTTTTTGGGTAATCATATAGTATAAAGTAATGCTAGATTGCACCTAATATGAAGTAACAAGTGTGTACGTTTTACTCATTTTGCATCAGTACTTGTGATTTGTAGAAACTAATATATTAGTACTCCCTCTGTAAACTAATGTAAGAGTGTTCAGATCACTACTTTAGTATTCTAAACGCTCTTATATTAGTTTACGGAGGGAGTATGCAATAGTGGAGCCAGTTACTACAGATGACATGCTATCGGTGCAAAAGGCGTTCCATATCTGCTGTTCTTATCTTTTACAAGTAGTTTTGTTATTCCTTTATTGTTGTTACCACAGAATGTGACGTTATCTGCATTGTGGTTTATCGGGAGTCCTCATCTACATGTGGTACTGTTAGTGCTAATCCTGACTTCCTGACCTACTCTTCAGATGTGTGAGCAAGCTGCAGAGGCACAAAAGTCAAAAGGTGCACTTGCACGGCGTGGTAGAACTAGTTCTGAACCTATCGGAAGTAAGAGAGATTCAATCTCAGTTGATGCTATTCTATCAAAGAAATCATCTACATCTGTCCTGGTTAGTAGCATAATTCTTTTTGTTTACCATGTGCATCGTAATGTGAATCCCTTGGACCTGTGACTATTGTGGAGCAACCTTTGTACTTATGTTCTGGTCATGAACTGAACTAGTAAATTAGACAGCCTTTTTTCTTTCTGTTGCCAGTCACAACCACACACCATACAGTTATTAGACTAGTAAAATACAGATGGTACAAGTCAAGAAATTTCAAAAAGTTCACTGTAGCCGCAACAGTGAAACTGGCACCTTTGCTAGTGCAAATTGTAGAGAAAAAAGTGGAGACAACTAGCGGGGCAGAGATGGATAAGATCAAACACTTCCATTCATTTGGCGGTAACACTATTCGACATGGGAAACACTTATGATATAGTAATTGATGAACTGATCCTACATGTACCGATAGGCATGCAATTCCAATTCACATTCCTTTATACTCGCTTTATGGTCCCAGAATAAAATTATAATTGGCTTTATGAGGAGCAGCCGGTGTTTTGGATTTCATGATTGCCTTGTTCAATTTTATTTCATAACCTTTTGGGCACTGATCAGATTAAAGAAACTGTGATTTTTTATGCTTGGATCAGAAACCTTTTTGCTTTAAGCCTTTGACTGGGTAGGCTAGCTCGCTTTAGCTGCGTAAATCAACTTTTAGACATTTGCTTACATCCAAGTAATTTCAATATTATGCAATGTACAGAGTGGTGAATCTTCGTCAAAAGTTTACCTCATCAACTGCTTATCAGCTATTGAGGAACCATTGATGGATCAGGAGGTTGCTACAAGCTATGTTAAAAACCTTCGCTCTATGATCGAAACACACGCGCGTGCCTTGGTAGATAAAGAAGCTGATAGCATTCTCAGTAAATGTGGATTGTCAAGTAAGATGCCATACATAAAGAACTACAGCTCTACTGACGGCGAGGATGATGCAAGACCTCTGGCAGATGTTGTGGAGACATCACCACAAATGCTTCTGGAGTGCTTGAAGGCATTCTATGGTCTTGTGACTGGAACAGAAGGCTCCTTGCCGGAATTCGAGCAGCTGCAGGTTCCAAGGTTACGCTCAGATGCGTGCTACGGTTTGGCGAGAGCTCTAGCAGAAGCTTACGAGCTCATTTACAAGGCGGTGATGGATCCAAAGAACTGTTATCCTGACCCAAGATCGTTGGTCAAGCATTCGCCGGAGCAGATAAGAACGATACTGGAAATCTGAGGTCCACAGACCATACCTTTTGATACATGTAATGAGAGGAGATTCATGTTCAGAATCACTGTGATGTATATTACCTGCTAAAATCTGAGGTTGCAATTTCTTCCTGAAGAAATACTGAAGTGGTTACACCTTTTAGTAAACTGTTATATCATATCTCGAATACAGGTTTGCTTGTTTATAAGAAACCACATGAGTCATTGTCGGATTAATGATACCAGTGGTATACCAGAGAAGAAAAACATTCCTGTATTGAATTGTAGATTTGAAGAAACCAGATTCCAGGATTTCCGAATTCTTGCTTGTATAGGGTTGAAAGCGATGCCGGATAACTGCATCCAACTTGGCAACTAGAGTCGAGCAACTGCTAGTGGACAAGAGGCTCTCATCAGCAAATTGGCAGAAGATGTCACTGTTTTCCTTTCCGCTGTAACCTTCCGCAAAACGTCGGAATTAATTGCATCCTTACTGTGTTACTTTCAATATTACTAGTACTACACACGAGCAGTTGATTTTGATGGAACTTTGTGTGTGTGGCCCCCATATCTGATCTCTTTTTCATGCTGATTTGGCGGATGCAAGCTGTAGCTGTTGACTGCGGCGACGAGCGGAACTCGGAACTTTGGCCGGTGTGGAAAGTGGAAGCAGCCGCTAATCAGGATCCAAGGCCGTTTCTTGGGGGATAACTAATACTATCAGGGACAGGTTATCCAGGTATGGTTGAAAAGGTATTCAAGCTTGTCGGCAGTGTACATTTGTTTGTTTTCCTCTTACTTTTCTTTTGACAACATGTTTTTTCTTTTTGGCAACAGTTTTCCTCTTTACTTCGTGATCAAATTTTCTCCTCTTCGGCAGCTGAAAAATATGATGTATGTATAGTCAGTCAATCAAATCAACTAATTTAAATTATGGAGTAGCGTGGCTTGTAATAGCAGCATCAGCATCGTTGAGTACTGCACATCCCATCCATTAGCTGCTCATCCGTAGAGTAGGTTGACCTTAATTAATTAGCTCCCCGACGAACAAATTAAACAGCATTATTAAGCAGATAGTTGCATGGTTAGGTGTCTCCACCATCCTACGTGATTAGGGTGCCTCTAGCCGCCCCTAGTACGTGGTGCCACTAAACTAGCTTCTCCTAATCCTGAAATCCCTGTCAGGTCACGTCCTCTCTTAATCTAAGGCCACCAGCATACGTGCGTACTTCCATTACCCATTTCCCGGAAATGAAAACGACCAGTTGCCTTGCGTCGTCGGACCCCGGGTCGTCGTTTGGCCTGGGATTTTTCTAGTCCGTCATAACGTTCGTTGGCATGCGGCGCACGGCAAGTGGGCGCAGCGTGCCAGCGTGTGGAGAGGGTGGGACGGGCGCCGGGCGGGCTCTAGCTGGCGGCTACCCGAGGCCGAGGCCGAGGTCTCCGGTCCACGCCTGCACGGCCACGGTGGAGGGATCATCGATGGAGAATGTAACAAGCTAGCCGTGACTGTGGCTGTGGGAACGGGTGCCCGTGAGCGGCGGGCAGACGACGACGACGGCGTACGGCCCCGCATTCCCATGACGGCGAGACGAGAGGATGAAGTGTTGGAGTGATTACTTGGATTCTCTGGGGCCTAGCTATAGAGGGGAGGATAGTGATGAGCTGCGTGCCAGTGTGTTTGTGTGTGCAGTGCGGGATGGGGCAGCACAGCAGGAGCAGTAGGAGTAGGTTGGTCGTTGGTCTCGGCTTTCAATGCGGAAAATTCCACTGCAATGCAATGAACCAACAAAAATGACAGCCGACGCGGCGGGGACGCAAGCGCGCGCACCACCACAGACACCATCAAGCCATTGTGCTGCCGCGCGCGCCTTCCTTTCCTTTCCTGCGCCGCAGCTAGCAGCAAGCTTGCTTCGCTTGCTTGACTAGCTATAGGAACAAATCTAAGATGAGAGGGACGGCGCGCTCGGAGCTCGGAAGTAAGCTAAGGTAGAGAGCTAGCCAGCTGCGGAGATGCGGGGTGCGGTGCTGCTGCTGCCGCTGGTGGCCGCCGTGTTGCTGCACGCGGCGGCTGCGGCCGGCGGAGGCAACGGGAGCTGCGAGCGGAGGTGCGGGAGCATGGAGCTGCCGTACCCGTTCGGTTTCTCCGGCGGCTGCACGATACAGCTCGTCTGCGACGTCGGCGTCGACGACGTCCGCGCCGCGTGGCTCGGCGGCGCGCCGGAGCTGGGCCTGCTCGTGCGCAACGTCACGCCGCGCGCGCTCATCCTCAACCTGCAGCCCGACTGCTCTCGCTTGTTCAATGCGTCCGTCGCGGTGCTCTTCTCCGACAGCTACGCGCCCGCCTGGGGGAACACGCTCGTCGTCAGCTCCTGCAGCAGCTCCGAGGCCGCCCTCATAAAAAACTGCAGCAGCGAGCCGCCGGACCGCTACATGAAGAGAAGCACGTCCCACTGCAGCGCCAACGAGTCCATACGCTGCATCCTGCCTCGTACTCCCAGCAACACCAGCGGCCACCATTTTCTGAACAGAAGCGAGGTGCTCAGGTCAAACTGCACCGGGCTGGTGTCGGCGGTGAGCTATTCGGACGCACAGGGGCCGTCACTGCTGCTCGGCGCGCTGGAGCTGGACTGGTGGGTACCGGGGCGTTGCCGCTGTGATGCCAGAGCCAACTGCACCCAGTTCCCAGCGACAAAGACGCGGCCGGAGGCGTTCCAGTGCGAGTGCCCGGAGGGCCTCCAGGGCGACGGCTTCGTCGACGGCACCGGCTGCTGGGAAGGTCAGTGCTTCGCACCACAACGAGTATTTCTTTAATTGTTTGTTTTCATTCTCCATTTAGCGAGTCAAGTTGTGCGAGCTAGACAGACTAGCCATTACCCTACGCCTTCGCTCTCGTTGACCACGCAACTAATAATCCGCGGCGTCGGCTGCGTACCTAGAATTGTGGACCATTGGCACCTTGAAGACAGACGGGCAAGAATTGATCATATCCCTGGTTCTTTGGTTGTGTCACCCACATGTTCAATGGAACCGCGAAAGGCTCTGCCCACCGACTTCTCTGACAAAATTATCTCATGGATAAGGTGGCTCCGCCCCCTTTCTTGGCAGGGCCGGCCCATAGGCCGGGGTAACGGGGCGACCGCCCTGGGCCCCTGGGAGGTAGGGGCCCCAGCCTAGGTATAGCTAGTATATGTGTATTAGGAAAAAAATGAAGGAATCCATCGCTTCGCTACGCTACTGCACGTCTCCAGCCTCCTCGTCTCCTCCCACAAATTCGGACGCAGCTTCGGTGCCTTAAAACCCTTGCCTTTGGGTCACTAACATGTGGGCCAGCTATTTGTTGGATCCACATGTCATAGGCACAAAGGTAGGTGCCTTAAGGCACCAAAGCATAGTCCCACAAATTCTTCACCCGAAGAACAGCGCTGCCGCTCCCACGCACTTTCAGATTCGAGGCTCCGCTCCCGTGCATCCATTAATGGATACCAACAGTGCTATTCCCTTCCCCAATCCATCCTCAAGCTCCCCATCAAGTAGACATTTGAGGCATCACCGCATAGGGATGGTACGTCTCCCTCCTTCCCCTAATCAAGTACTACCTCCGTCCGAGTTTATTAGGCCCCTTTGTATTTTGGGTCCAAGTTCGACCATTTATTTAACTAAAATATATATATTATATGCTGCCCAAAGTATATTGTTGGATTTGTATTTGAAAGAGGTTTCCTACGGTATAGTTTTCGTGACATATAGTTTATATTTTATTAGTTAAATTTATGGTCAAACTTTGGCTCAAAATGAAATGGGGCCTAATAAACCCGGACGGAGGGAGTACTCTTTTGAGTCGCTGTTAAATAGCCCGACTCTCCGCCTTCGATTGCTTCATCTGACATCTCCAATTCTTCTCTTCCTAGTTCCTACTCTTCTGTTGGCCTGTTCTTCAAAGCTTCATTGGATCCAGGGATGAGAAGGGGCGAACGGGGAATGAGTGTTGCAGCCTTGGAGATCTGGGAAGCTACATCGACAATTCGACATCAAGCCATATGCCCATATTCAGCTGCTTTTGTTCCCTGTATTGACTATTTTTCTGCAATTGTTTGGGGACATGTCTTCTACTCCCTCCGTTCCTAAATATTTGTCTTTCTAGAGATTTCAACAAATGACTACATACGGAGCAAAATGAGTGAATCTACACTCTAAAACATGTCTATATACATCCATATGCGGTAGTCCATTTGAAATCTTAAAAAGACAAATATTTAGGAACGGAGGGAGTAGAAAATGTTTATCAGTGAGAAAAGGAAGTGAAAAAACTAGAGAGATGAACTGGTATGATCCCAGAAAAGTTCAATTGACAACTTTTTTAGAACCAGTAGTTCTTCGAAGAAATTAAAGTGTACAAAAGTATATTTGGCTTCTTACTTGGCTCAAAAGACTTGAAGTTATTGAATGATATTAAATTACTCAAATGTTGTGCTAAATTTGTAGAAATGTTTTCTGACAGTTATGCTAAATTAGATGACCTCTTCTCGAAATTACGAGCACGACAAATGACTTTACCAGAATCTGACGTGCCATTGCGTGCTATGGAGATTTTCGAGTTTGTTAGAGACATCGACAAGATTTTCATACTTAGAAGAGCGAGATGATGGTCTCTTTGTTGGAAATATGCCCTAGAGCCAATAATAAATGGTTATTATTATATTTCTTTGTTCATGATAATTGTCTGTTGTTCATGCTATAATTTTGTTATCCGGAAATCGTAATACATGTGTGAATATATAGACCACAACGTGTCCCTAGTAAGCCTCTAGTTGACTAGCTCGTTGATCAACCGATAGTCATGGTTTCCTGACTATGGACATTGGATGTCGTTGATAACGGGATCACATCATTAGGAGAATGATGTGATGGACAAGACCCAATCCTAAGCATAGCATAAAAGATCGTGTAGTTTCGTTTGCTAGAGCTTTTCCAATGTCAAGTATCTTTTCCTTAGACCATGAGATCGTGCAACTCCCGGATACCGTAAGAGTGCTTTGGGTGTGCCAAACGTCACAACGTAACTGGGTGACTATAAAGGTGCACTACGGGTATCTCCGAAAGTGTCTGTTGGGTTGGCACGGATCGAGACTGGGATTTGTCACTCCGTATGACGGAGAGGTATCTCTGGGCCCACTCGGTAATGCATCATCATAATGAGCTCAATGTGACTAAGGCGTTGGTCACGGGATCATGCATTGCGGTACGAGTAAAGAGACTTGCCGGTAACGAGATTGAACAAGGTATTGGGATACCGACGATCGAATCTCGGGCAAGTAACATACCGATTGACAAAGGGAATTGTATACGGGATTGATTGAATCCTCGACATCGTGGTTCATCCGATGAGATCATCGTGGAACATGTGGGAGCCAACATGGGTATCCAGATCCCGCTGTTGGTTATTGACCGGAGAGGCGTCTCGGTCATGTCTGCATGTCTCCCGAACCCGTAGGGTCTACACACTTAAGGTTCGGTAACGCTAGGGTTGTAGAGATATGTGTATGCGGAAACCCGAAAGTTGTTCGGAGTCCCGGATGAGATCCCGGACGTCACGAGGAGTTCCGGAATGGTCCGGAGGTGAAGAATTATATATAGGAAGTCAAGTTTCGGCCACCGGGAAAGTTTCGGGGGTTACCGGTATTGTACCGGGACCACCGGAAGAGTCCCGGGGGTCCACCGGGTGGGGCCACCTATCCCAGAGGGCCCCGTGGGCTGAAGTGGGAAGGGAACTAGCCCCTAGTGGGCTGGGCGCCCCCCATGGGCCTCCCCCCTGCGCCTAGGGTTGGAAACCCTAGGGTGGGGGGCGCCCCACTTGCCTTGGGGGGCATGGCACCCCCCTTGGCCGCCGCCCCCCACCCTAGATGGGTTTGGCCGGCGCCCCCCCCCCTCCCAGGGGGCCTATATAAAGGGGGGAGGGAGGGCAGCAATATCTCAGCCTTGGGCGCCTCCCTCCTCCCCTGCAACACCTCTCTCTCTCGTAGAAGCTCGGCGAAGCCCTGCCGGCATCCCGCTACATCCACGACCACGCCGTCGTGCTGCTGGATCTCCATCAACCTCTCCTTCCCCCTTGCTGGATCAAGAAGGAGACGTCGCTGTATCGTACGTGTGTTGAACACGGAGGTGCCGTCCGTTCGGCACTCGCTCATCGGTGATTTGAATCACGGCGAGTACGACTCCGTCATCCATGTTCATTGGAACGCTTCCGCTCGCGATCTACAAGGGTATGTAGATGCACTCCCTTCCCCTCGTTGCTAGTATACTCCATAGATGCATCTTGGTGAGCGTAGGAAAATTTTCAAATTATGCTACGATTCCCAACGGTGGCATCATGAGCCAGGCCTATGCGTAGTTACTATGCACGAGTAGAACACAAAGAAGTTGTGGGCGTTGATGTTGCCAATTCTTCTTGCCGCTAGTAGTCGTTTCTTGTTTCGGCGGCATTGTAGGATGAAGCGGCCCGGACCGACCTTACACGTACGCTTACGTGAGACAGGTTCCACCGACTGACATGCACTAGATGCATAAGGTGGCTAGCGGGTGTCTGTCTCTCCTACTTTAGTCGGAACGGATTCGATGAAAAGGGTCCTTATGAAGGGTAAATAGAAATTGGCAAATCACGTTGTGGTCATACGTAGGTAAGAAACGTTCTTGCTAGAAACCTACAAACCACGTAAAAACTTGCAACAACTATTAGAGGACGTCTAACTTGTTTTTGCAGCAAGTGCTATGTGATGTGATATGGCCAAAAGATGTGATGAATGATATATGTGATGTATGAGATTGATCATATTCTTGTAATAGGAATCACGACTTGCATGTCGATGAGTATGACAACCGGCAGGAGCCATAGGAGTTGTCTTTATTATTTTGCATGACCTGCGTGTCATTGAATAAACGCCATGTAAATTACTTTACTTTGTTGCTAAACGCGTTAGCCATAGAAGTAGAAGTAATCGTTGGCGTGGCGACTTCATGAAGACACGATGATGGAGATCATGGTGTCATGCCGGTGACGAAGATGATCATGGTGCCCCGAAGATGGAGATCAAAGGAGCATGATGATATTGGCCATATCATGTTACTATTTGATTGCATGTGATGTTTATCATGTTTTTGCATCTTATTTGCTTAGAACGACGGTAGTAAGTAAGATGATCCCTTATGATAATTTCAAGAAAGTGTTCACCCTAACTGTGCACCGTTGCGAAGGTTCGTTGTTTCGAAGCACCACGTGATGATCGGGTGTGATAGATTCTAACGTTCGAATACAACGGGTGTTGACGAGCCTAGCATGTACAGACATGGCCTCGGAACACACGCAATACACTTAGGTTGACTTGACGAGCCTAGCATGTACAGACATGGCCTCGGAACACACGCAATACACTTAGGTTGACTTGACGAGCCTAGCATGTACAGACATGGCCTCGGAACACAGAGGACCGAAAGGTCGAGCATGAGTCGTATAGAAGATACGATCAACATGGAGATGTTCACCGATCTTGACTAGTCCGTCTCACGTGATGATCGGACACGGCCGAGTTAACTCGGATCATGTTTCACTTAGATGACTAGAGGGATGTCTATCTGAGTGGGAGTTCATTGAGTAATTTGATTAAATGAACTTAATTATCATGAACTTAGTCTAAAATCTTTACACTATGTCTTGTAGATCAAATGGCCAACGTTGTCCTCAATTTCAACGCGTTCCTAGAGAAAACCAAGCTGAAAGATGATGGCAGCAACTATACGGACTGGGTCCGGAACCTGAGGATCATCCTCATAGTAGCCAAGAAAGATTATGTCTTAGAAGCACCGCTAGGTGATGCACCAATCCCAGAGAACCAAGACGTTATGAACGCTTGGCAGCAGCGTGCTGATGATTACTCCCTCGTTCAGTGCGGCATGCTTTACAGCTTAGAACCGGGTCTCCAAAAGCGTTTTGAGAAACATGGAGCATATGAGATGTTCGAGGAGCTGAAATTGGTTTTCCAAGCTCATGCCCGGGTCAAGAGATATGAAGTCTCCGACAAGTTCTTCGGCTGTAAAATGGAGGAAAATAGTTCTGTAAGTGAGCATATACTCAGAATGTCTGGGTTGCACAACCGCTTGACTCAGCTGGGAGTTAATCTCCCGGATGACGCGGTCATTGACAGAATCCTCCAGTCGCTTCCACCAAGCTACAAGAGCTTTGTGATGAACTTCAATATGCAGGGGATGGAAAAGACCATTCCTGAGATATATTCAATGCTGAAATCAGCGGAGGTGGAGATCAGAAAAGAACATCAAGTGTTGATGGTGAATAAAACCACTAAGTTCAAGAAGGGCAAGGGTAAGAAGAACTTCAAGAAGGACGGCAAGGGAGTTGCCGCGCCCGGTAAGCCAGTTGCCAGGAAGAAGCCAAGGAATGGACCCAAGCCCGAGACTGAGTGCTTTTATTGCAAGGGAAGTGGTCACTGGAAGCGGAACTGCCCCAAATACTTAGCGGACAAGAAGGCCGGCAACACCAAAGGTATATGTGATATACATGTAATTGATGTGTACCTTACCAGTACTCGTAGTAGCTCCTGGGTATTTGATACCGGTGTGGTTGCTCATATTTGTAACTCAAAACAGGAACTACGAAATAAACGGAGACTGGCGAAGGACGAGGTGACGATGCGCGTTGGGAATGGTTCCAAGGTCGATGTGATCGCCGTCGGCACGCTACCTCTGCATCTACCCACGGGATTAGTTTTAAACCTCAATAATTGTTATTTAGTGCCAGCTTTGAGCATGAACATTGTATCTGGATCTCGTTTAATTCGAGATGGCTACTCATTTAAATCCGAGAATAATGGTTGTTCTATTTATTTGAGAGATATGTTTTATGGTCATGCCCCGCTGGTCAATGGTTTATTTTTGATGAATCTCGGACGTGATGTTACACATATTCATAGTGTGAATACCAAAAGATGTAAAGTTGATAACGATAGTCCCACATACTTGTGGCACTGCCGCCTTGGTCACATTGGTGTCAAGCGCATGAAGAAGCTCCATGCAGATGGACTTTTGGAGTCTCTTGATTACGAATCATTTGACACGTGCGAACCATGCCTCATGGGTAAGATGACCAAGACTCCGTTCTCCGGAACAATGGAGCGAGCAACCAACTTATTGGAAATCATACATACCGATGTGTGCGGTCCAATGAGTGTTGAGGCTCGCGGAGGATATCGTTATGTTCTCACTCTCACTGATGATTTAAGTAGATATGGGTATGTCTACCTAATGAAACACAAGTCTGAAACCTTTGAAAAGTTCAAGGAATTTCAGAGTGAAGTTGAGAATCAACGTGACAGGAAAATAAAATTCTTACGATCAGATCGTGGTGGAGAATACTTAAGTCACGAATTTGGTACACACTTAAGGAAATGTGGAATAGTTTCACAACTCACGCCGCCTGGAACACCTCAGAGAAACGGTGTGTCCGAACGTCGTAATCGCACTCTATTGGATATGGTGCGATCTATGATGTCTCTTACCGATTTACCGCTCTCATTTTGGAGCTATGCTTTAGAGACTACCGCATTCACTTTAAATAGGGCTCCGTCGAAATCCGTTGAGACGACACCGTATGAATTATGGTTTGGGAAGAAACCTAAGCTGTCGTTTCTAAAAGTTTGGGGATGCGATGCTTATGTCAAGAAACTTCAACCTGAAAAGCTCGAACCCAAGTCGGAAAAATGCGTCTTCATAGGATACCCTAAGGAAACCATTGGGTATACCTTCTACCTCAGATCCGAAGGCAAGATCTTCGTTGCCAAGAACGGGTCCTTTCTGGAGAAGGAGTTTCTCTCGAAAGAATTGAGTGGGAGGAAAGTGGAACTTGATGAGGTGATAGTCACCCCTTCCGAACCGGAAAGTAGCGCAGCGCGGGAAGATGTTCCTGTGGTGCCTACACCGACTGGGGAGGAAGTTAATGATGATGATCATGAAGCTTCGGATCAAGTTACTACTAAACTTCGTAGGTCCACAAGGACACGTTCCGCACCAGAGTGGTACGGCAACCCTGTCCTGGAAATCATGTTGTTAGACAACGGTGAACCTTCGAACTATGAAGAAGCGATGGCGGGCCCGGATTCCGACAAATGGCTAGAAGCCATGAAATCCGAGATAGGATCCATGTATGAAAACGAAGTATGGACTTTGACTGACTTGCCCGATGATCGGCGAGCCATAGAAAACAAATGGATCTTTAAGAAGAAGACGGACGCGGATGGTAATGTGACCATCTACAAAGCTCAACTTGTCGCTAAGGGTTATCGACAAGTTCAAGGGGTTGACTACGATGTGACTTTCTCACCCGTAGCGAAGCTGAAGTCCGTCCGAATCATGTTAGCAATTGCCGCATACTATGATTATGAGATATGGCAGATGGACGTCAAAACGGCATTCCTTAACGGCTTCCTTAAGGAAGAGTTGTATATGATGCAGCCGGAAGGTTTTGTCGATCCTAAGAATGCTAACAAAGTATGCAAGCTCCAGCGCTCAATCTATGGGCTGGTGCAAGCATCTCGGAGTTGGAACATTCGCTTTGATGAGATGATCAAAGCGTTTGGGTTTACACAGACTTATGAAGAAGCCTGTGTTTACAAGAAAGTGAGTGGGAGCTCTGTAGCATTTATCATATTATATGTGGATGACATACTATTGATGGGAAATGATATAGAATTCTTGGAAAGTATAAAGGCCTATTTGAATAAGTGTTTTTCAATGAAGGACCTTGGAGAAGCTGCTTATATATTGGGCATCAAGATCTATAGAGATAGATCAAGACGCCTCATTGGTCTTTCACAGAGTACATACCTTGACAAGATATTGAAGAAGTTCAATATGGATCAGTCCAAGAAGGGGTTCTTGCCTGTATTGCAAGGTGTGCAATTGAGCACGGCTCAATGCCCGACCACGACAGAAGATAGAGAAAAGATGAGTGTCATCCCCTATGCCTCGGCCATAGGGTCTATTATGTATGCCATGCTGTGTACCAGACCTGATGTAAACCTTGCCGTAAGTTTGGTAGGAAGGTACCAAAGTAATCCCGGCATGGAACACTGGACAGCGGTCAAGAATATCCTGAAGTACCTGAAGAGGACTAAGGATATGTTTCTCGTTTATGGAGGTGACGAAGAGCTCGTCGTAAAGGGTTACGTCGACGCTAGCTTCGACACAGATCTGGATGACTCGAAGTCACAAACCGGATACGTGTATATTTTGAATGGAGGAGCAGTAAGTTGGTGCAGTTGCAAGGAAAGCGTCGTGGCGGGATCTACATGTGAAGCGGAGTACATGGCAGCCTCGGAGGCAGCACAGGAAGCAGTCTGGATGAAGGAGTTCATTACCGACCTAGGGGTGATTCCCAATGCGTCGGGCCCGATGACTCTCTTCTGTGACAACACTGGAGCTATTGCCCTTGCGAAGGAGCCCAGGTTTCACAGGAAGACCAGGCATATCAAGCATCGCTTCAACTCCATTCGTGAAAGTGTTCAAAATGGAGACATAGATATTTGTAAAGTACATACGGACCTGAATGTAGCAGATCCGTTGACTAAACCTCTCCCTAGAGCAAAACATGATCAACACCAGGACGCAATGGGTGTTCGATTCATCACAATGTAACTAGATTATTGACTCTAGTGCAAGTGGGAGACTGTTGGAAATATGCCCTAGAGCCAATAATAAATGGTTATTATTATATTTCTTTGTTCATGATAATTGTCTGTTGTTCATGCTATAATTTTGTTATCCGGAAATCGTAATACATGTGTGAATATATAGACCACAACGTGTCCCTAGTAAGCCTCTAGTTGACTAGCTCGTTGATCAACCGATAGTCATGGTTTCCTGACTATGGACATTGGATGTCGTTGATAACGGGATCACATCATTAGGAGAATGATGTGATGGACAAGACCCAATCCTAAGCATAGCATAAAAGATCGTGTAGTTTCGTTTGCTAGAGCTTTTCCAATGTCAAGTATCTTTTCCTTAGACCATGAGATCGTGCAACTCCCGGATACCGTAAGAGTGCTTTGGGTGTGCCAAACGTCACAACGTAACTGGGTGACTATAAAGGTGCACTACGGGTATCTCCGAAAGTGTCTGTTGGGTTGGCACGGATCGAGACTGGGATTTGTCACTCCGTATGACGGAGAGGTATCTCTGGGCCCACTCGGTAATGCATCATCATAATGAGCTCAATGTGACTAAGGCGTTGGTCACGGGATCATGCATTGCGGTACGAGTAAAGAGACTTGCCGGTAACGAGATTGAACAAGGTATTGGGATACCGACGATCGAATCTCGGGCAAGTAACATACCGATTGACAAAGGGAATTGTATACGGGATTGATTGAATCCTCGACATCGTGGTTCATCCGATGAGATCATCGTGGAACATGTGGGAGCCAACATGGGTATCCAGATCCCGCTGTTGGTTATTGACCGGAGAGGCGTCTCGGTCATGTCTGCATGTCTCCCGAACCCGTAGGGTCTACACACTTAAGGTTCGGTAACGCTAGGGTTGTAGAGATATGTGTATGCGGAAACCCGAAAGTTGTTCGGAGTCCCGGATGAGATCCCGGACGTCACGAGGAGTTCCGGAATGGTCCGGAGGTGAAGAATTATATATAGGAAGTCAAGTTTCGGCCACCGGGAAAGTTTCGGGGGTTACCGGTATTGTACCGGGACCACCGGAAGAGTCCCGGGGGTCCACCGGGTGGGGCCACCTATCCCGGAGGGCCCCGTGGGCTGAAGTGGGAAGGGAACCAGCCCCTAGTGGGCTGGGCGCCCCCCATGGGCCTCCCCCCTGCGCCTAGGGTTGGAAACCCTAGGGTGGGGGGCGCCCCACTTGCCTTGGGGGGCAAGGCACCCCCCTTGGCCGCCGCCCCCCACCCTAGATGGGTTTGGCTGGCGCCCCCCCCCCTCCCAGGGGGCCTATATAAAGGGAGGGAGGGAGGGCAGCAATATCTCAGCCTTGGGCGCCTCCCTCCTCCCCTGCAACACCTCTCTCTCTCGTAGAAGCTCGGCGAAGCCCTGCCGGCATCCCGCTACATCCACCACCACGCCGTCGTGCTGCTGGATCTCCATCAACCTCTCCTTCCCCCTTGCTGGATCAAGAAGGAGACGTCGCTGTATCGTACGTGTGTTGAACACGGAGGTGCCGTCCGTTCGGCACTCGCTCATCGGTGATTTGAATCACGGCGAGTACGACTCCGTCATCCATGTTCATTGGAACGCTTCCGCTCGCGATCTACAAGGGTATGTAGATGCACTCCCTTCCCCTCGTTGCTAGTATACTCCATAGATGCATCTTGGTGAGCGTAGGAAAATTTTCAAATTATGCTACGATTCCCAACACTCTTTGTGGCACTTAGAAGAGTGATCTTTTGTAGAACTATAATTTTTTTTGATACTATTATGATCTAGTTCTCTGGACCGTTACAAATAAATAATTCGTGGCATGTACTTTTTAGTTCAAAGACCATCATATGCTATGTACTGAATTGCTTTTGAAATACAATATATTCTGATTTTTTATTTGTCCACAAGGGCCTCGTTTTGTCATCTTGCCCCGGGGCCCGAATATGTATGGACCGGCCCTGTTTCTTGGTAGCCATTACGTTTCACACTGTCGATTAAAACACACAATGCTGAATTCCCTCACGTTTCTCCCGACCCGGCGACGTGTTAGGCATCACAAATGGCACGGGGCCCTCGTGGTGTGCTTGTTCGAAAGGAGGATAACCTTCGGCCTCTGCATGGAGAGCAGCAGCAGGAATCATCACTTTTGAGTGTTTAGATGGTGTCTTTTTTGTTGCGTCTTATTGCATTGTCAACACGTGCGATTGCACTCGTTTCTCGGTTAATTTTTAGGAAATGATTGATCGAATCGACCATCGGTTGGCTCTACCCCGGTTGTAGCACCTCCCCCCCCCTCTGTGTACTCTCTCGAGGGGTACTCCTCTTTCAGTTCCTTCTCTCCCATCATGTGCTCCTCTTTCTTTCTCAATCCAGAATCTAGATCTACTCTTCCTCTCTCCTGGTCCGGCGTCGTTATCTCCTCCCAGCGCCTCTATCACCGACAATGCATTTCCTTCTAGGTTTTCCTCCGCTCGAGTGCCTCTAGCACTTCATGGATGACCACATTGCGACTTTGCAGCACCAACGTTGGGAAGGCATTGTGAGTATGGGGAGTGGGTACCGGGTTGTGTGACTTAGCTCTCGGGGCTCCGACGATCTAGGATCTATGAAGGGTGGTGTCTCCATTGTTGATTGGGAGGGGTTAGTGAATCAGAGATTTTATTATGTTGCCTAGATTGTTTCGACATGCACGCAAGCACATATGTTGTTTGTTGCACACGCACCTTCATCTTGACAAAGGAACAAATTGTTTTGATGTTGCAAATGTGTTCCTTTGTTGTTGTATGTGTTGTTCACATATGTTGCTTATGTTAGTCTTTTTATATATTGTGAGTATGGTAGCAAATTTTCAGAGTTTTTTTTTCAACAAATGGAGATTTTTGCATACATATAATTTTTGCTATGTGGCGTGTTTGAAATGCTGCAATATTCTCGAATGAGTTTTTACGAGTTTGGTGGTAAACGCTGCAATAATGTTGCGTATGGGTATGATCTGTATTCCTAGATTTTCCACTTAAAGTAGGATGGTGGAGGAGGAGATCGATCGGGTCAAATATAACCCGACCGAGGCCTAGCATTAGCCATTCTTTTTGTTTTGAATGAAAATAATCATCTTGCATTTCATACTGTAAAAATCATGCATCACTGAATTTTCTCAGGAGGTTCTCACGTGCAATACGAAATGTGGTGGAATACAGACATTGAATTTGGTAAAAAAAATCTTTGCAAAATATTAATCTTTGTTAACCAGCAAGTATCTATTGATAGCCGAGTTAACTTTTGATCACTGAATAAAATTGCGTGAAGTGTAACGTCATCTGATATTTGAGATCTGCCGGCGAGAGTAAATGAGTAGTTAACTAGCTCGTTGGCAGGCCCTTGGCCTTGGAATATTCTTTTTTTGCATGCATGTCAATGTAACGTTATGAAACGAGTTCTTCAAATTGGCGCTTAAATTATATTAAAATTGCTAAATATTGTGTGAAGTCAAACTCTTGATATTATTGCTACTCCCTTTTTTCCCTCTTCTCGTCAATCTTACATCTGTGTGTCCAATGGTTACAGTTTCCAAGTCCAAGTGCGACCGCTCGAATTACCTATCAAGAGATTGTGGCAAGATCATCCTCGTTGGTCTTATCATGGCAGGTAATTTGCTCATGCATCTTATAAGCTGATACAAAAGTTATGAAAGCTGCATCATTTATTTTTTAGATTGTTTTTTTGCACTGCCACAGTACCATCCTCGGAAAGTCTCACCAATTGAAAGTTTAGAACTGACCAAGACTGCAATAAGAAAAAAAAGCTCAATCGTAGCTACTAAAAAGAAAAGTTGTGCCGGTGGCTACCATCGTGCAAAACAAATGTCACCCACTCACATATTTTGTGCATGTTTTCAATGGGACCTTCTATTTCACGCACAGGTCGCTGGGTAGCGAACGAGCCCGCACCATCTGTTATTTTTGTTTCTTTTTGTTATTTTCTGCTTTTTTTTGATTCAATAATTTTTTTGGGGGGTTTAAAACAGTTCTGAATTTCAAACAATGGTCGGTATTAAAAATTTGAATATCAAAAGATGTTTCACAAATTCTAACAGATGTTCAGGATTTTGAATAAATTATTGTGGATTAACAAATGATCATGATTATTTTAAATATACAAAAAAATAAAAAAAAAAAGTGCAAAATGTTTGTGAATTTAAAAAATGTTCACAATCACATAGATTTTTTACGAATTCAATTTATTTTTATGATTTAAAACAATGTTAACGATTTCAAAACATGTTCCCAAAAATAGAATAGATGATCGAAAAATGAACAAGAAAAATGAAAAAAATAAAGAGAAAATGAACATGTAAAAATAAAAAAAGAAACGCAAAAACATAAAAGAAAAAAAGGGAAAATAAAAAAGCGTAAAAAAGAAAAACCGGGCCGGGAAGGTTTTATAACCTTGAACCTTCCCCAAAACGGCCCGCCTCGCTCCGACGCGCGGCCTTGGGCAGGCGCAGGTGCGAGACGGAACTCCCCTGTGTTTTTTTCGTTTCCTTTTGTTTGTTTTTTGCTTGTTTAGGAAAGTTTGGGATTTGAAAAAAATAGAGTTTCAAAAAATGTCACTAATGCAAAAATATGTGCTTCAATTCAGAAAAATATTCACAGTTTCTGGAACAATGAACATTTTTTGAATTTGACTGGACATTTTTTGTTTTTTGTAAAACAAATTGAATTTTGGATGAACATTTTTTATTTTGATGTACAAAATTTGAATTTTGTATGAACATTTTTTGTATTTTTTTGTATTTGATGATTAAATTTTAAATTCAATGAAGACTTTTCGGTATTGATGAGCAACTTTATTTTAGTGTTTTTGTTTTAAATTAATCAACAATTTTTGAATTTGAACAACATTTTTGAATATGATGAACATTTTTATAAAACTCTTTTGAACTTGATGAACCTTTTTTTGATTTCGATGAACAAATTTTGAATTTGAAAAACTATTCAATCTTTTAAAATATATTTGTAAAAGATGTTCCCAGATTTCAGAAAATGTTTGTGAATGTGGAAAGAAAAAAAATGAAAATTTAAAGTAGAAAAAAATGGAAAAGGAGATAACAACGAAATAATAAAAAGAAAAACTGGTTTGGAAAGTTTCTAGAACCTACCTAAAACTGGAAATAGGTAGCTGAGCCGGCTCAAACCTACGCATTTTTCGTTGGGAATTCCCGTCTTCCTTCGATTCCTTATGCGGGATATCCAATCAATGAGAATTCAGGTTAAAGAGGGTCTTTATCTTCG